>NW_026606657.1:535000-690000 GCF_029890125.1 Rhinichthys klamathensis goyatoka | reverse complement strand
GGAGTTACGGAGTTATGGAGGGATACAAAGAGATATCAAAAATCCTCTCGGTGAAAACCTGTATCTGTAATACAGTATGTCAACAAAATGAAACAAGAATTTTGAACCTGGCTTCATCCAGTTTTTAGATTTTTCTTAGAATTATGCAAATTTTTGAAATGCATGCATATTTAATTAGATAATACCTCATTTGCATATTTAAACTCGATTTTTACAAAACTTGTAATACAAAAAATTTGTGCAATTCTTGAATCAATTATTAGTTTTTGTTTTTTTAAGTATTAGTTAAATCTATCAGTACATTTTTCACCCTATTGTGTCTTGCCTTACTTTGTTTTATTTTATTTTGGTGTGAAATATGACAGGTCCAGTGAGATTCACTCACTTAGACCCAACAGCCTGATAACTGTCTGGATAGTAATATCTGTGTAATATCTCGATCTGCTCCTGTCTTCAGTGGAGGACCCGTGTGCAGAGCGTAACGGTGGCTGTTCTCAGGAGTGCCTCAGGGATCGAGATCAGGCCCGCTGTGAATGTCGTTCAGGTTATCAGCTGGCTGAAGATGCCAAGACCTGTGAAGGTAACTTAGATTAAGTGTAGATTGTAGAGTTTGTGTCACATGCTTATAGAACAGAAAGATGATATTACATTACTGCTGCATTGGTCACATTCACGTCTTCATAGTGGTCATGCTTGTGTTTACGCTGTGTTTTCTGTGCGTCAGACATCGACGAGTGCCAGACGGGCCAGGCGGACTGCGCTCATGGATGCCGTAACACTAGAGGATCTTTTGTGTGTGTTTGTCCCGCTGCCTATGAGCTGGGTGTGGATGGCAAGCAGTGTTATCGTGAGTATGATCTGAGCCTGTCAGAAAACAGGTCCATCAAACCATTTGTTTCTCTCTGTAGCCTCATTCTCTCATTTGTTTATGTAATTGCAACACACAACATCTCTCACATATGTGGTAAAAATTAGAAAAAGTCCATCAAATCACTTGTTTCTCTCTGTAGCCTCTTTCAGATGTGGTTGGCTCTTTAATGAATAGAATAGAATAGAATAGAATGGCTCAAAAATGCATAGAGAATAGGTATGAAATATATGTAATCGGATAGAAAAGTACAGAATAGAATATAATACATATAAAATACAGAATAGAATGGGTATGAAGTATATAATGTTCCTGTAGCTAACTATATATTTACGCATACAATGTAAATGTACATCTAAATATGTAAATTTGTAATAGGACAGACAAAACAAAATATACTACATTATACATTTAAAATATAGCGGCTCTGAAATGCAAATGGCATATAATTTTTTTTTAATTATTCCTATTATATATTTTTATTTATCTCAATATTTATATGCTCATTTTTTATTTATATAATATATTTTTTATATATGATAGTAAAAAAAAATATATATATATAATATGTGCTAGTTTATTTACTTCATATACAGGTGAAACTCGAAAAATTAGAATATCGTGCAAAAGCTAATTTATTTCAGTAATTCAACTTAAAAGATTAAACTAATATATTATATAGACTCATTACATGCAAAGTGAGATATTTCAAGCCTTTATTTGTTATTGCTTGATGATTATGGCTTACAGCTTATGAAAACCTTTTCACAATATTCTAATTTTGAATTTGGGGTTTTCATAAGCTGTGAGCCATAATCATCAAAATTATAACAAATAAAGGCTTGAAATATCTCACTTTGCATGTAATGAGTCTATATAATATATTAGTTTCACCTTTTAAGTTGAATTACTGAAATAAATGAACTTTTGCACGATATTCTAATTTTTCGAGTTTCACCTGTATATATATATATGACTTAAACATGCTTTTAAACATGTCTGTCTGAATCTCGGTCTGTTTTTGTCTCTTAGGTATCGAGATGGAGATCATAAACAGCTGTGATCATAATAACGGTGGTTGTTCTCATCACTGTGAACATTCATCCACTGGACCCGTGTGCAGCTGTAACCAAGGACATCATCTGGACGACGACCACAAGACCTGCATCGGTACGCTACCCAGTTTTATAAATTTTAAATTTTTATGTTGTGTGATATGTTTTATATATTGTATGTGTTTTAATGATGCACCCTACTAGAGTGGCTCTATAATTTCATTGTATTTAAATGCAATGACAATAAAGGCATTCACTCATTCATTACTGCACAAGCATGGTAATCCTTTAAGGTAAAGGTGTGTGTTCTGTCTGTCAGATATAAACGAGTGTGCAGACGGCAGCTCGTGTTGTGAGCACGACTGCACAAACTATGCTGGAGGTTATGAGTGTTACTGTACAGCCGGATATCGTCTGAACGCTGATGGATGCAGCTGTGACGGTACGACACTCGAACATTTACAGAGATTTACAGTGATTTCACCTTACAAATATCCACGCCAGTGCTTAAAGTGTGTAAATATCAGACATATGTTGACTGAATGGTCTGATCACAGATATAGATGAGTGTTTGGCTGCTAGCGGAGGATGTGATCACACGTGTCAGAATAACGCCGGCTCCTTCCAGTGTTTCTGTAGACGCGGCTATCGTCTCGATGAAGACCGACGCTCCTGTATATGTGAGTTTTCAGTCTGTCACGAACTGGGTTTCTTTTCATAATTTCAAATATATTTCCAATGCAGAGCAATAAACAATTTGTGAGCTAATTGAAGTAACCTAATGCACAGAAACCTACGGAAGCGCTGAACCGCAACGTAAAAAAAAAAAAAAAAAAAAAAGAGATTAAAGTCGAAACATTTCGAGATTAAAGTCGAAACATTTCGAGATTAAAGTCGAAATATTTCGAGACTACGAGAATACAGTCTTCCGTAGAAGTTGCGTGTGTGCTTGCCATTGTTTCACATTGCCGCACACACAGGCATTCATAATGGTGCATAGCGAGTGTTTCACACTGTGTGTGTGTGTGTGTGTGTTAGTGTGTGTGTTTTGTTTCAACAAAAGGAAATTCAACAGGTGCCAATCTACCAGCATTAGGCTACTACCAGCATATAGGACGTTATAAAATATACTGCGCCGGAATAGACTTTAGCCTATAGGAAAACCAACCCGGAAAACACTTTTCAGACTGGATGGAGATATCCAGCTTTATGAATGAATGAATGAATGAATGAGGCATTTATATAGCGCTTCGACTTTAATCTCGAAATGTTTCGACTTTAATCTCGAAATGCTAGTTTTTTTTTTTACAGATTTTTTTTTTTTTTACGTTGCGTTTTCGACTTTAATCTCAAAATATTTCGACTTTGATCTCGAAATGCTAGTTTTTTTTTTTAGGTTTTTTTTTTTTTTTTTTTTTTTTTTTTACAATTTAAAAAAAAAAATTACGTTGCGGTTCAGGGCTTCCGTAGAAACCCGCTTGTGTAAGAAAAAAGGATTTTAAAGAAGACATGCTTCAAAAAGAGTCATTCTTGTTTTAGAGATTTTAAGATGGAGAGATTTTATGTATTTATAATCATTTTTATTATATTTATATATTATAATTATTTATATATTATTTTATAGATATAATAGTTCTCAGAACCTATATTATATTATATTATATTATATTATATTATATTATATTATATTATATTATATTATATTATATTATATTATATTATATTTAAGCCTGTTAAGTGATTGCAGTTTTTATTCTAATTAATTACATGATGTGCCAATTAATTTATAAAATGAATCACACATTAATCGCACATCAATTTTGGCTTAGAAATGATCATTTAGTCATTATTGTGTTAGGTGAGAAAAGCATTGAATAGACATTATAAAAAGTAGCTTTCGAAAGAAATATTTTGATTCAACAGAATTTATTACACATAAACATTTAATTAACTAATTATAAATAAGCAGTAATTAGAAGTTTATTGAGGCAAAAGTCGTAGTTATTAATCAGAATTGGAGCCTAATCTAAAATGTGACCATTTAAGTATAGTTTATGCGATGTAATTTTATTTAGATCCATATACAGTGCATTTAAAGGAATCTAATTAACCTGGATGTTTGCATTTATGTGTGTGTGTGTGTGTGTCAGTGCTGCAGGAGTCCGTGGAGGCGTTGAGCAGTGGTGTGGAGAAACCCCGACCTCATCTCACTATCCTTCAGGAATATGATCAGATCCTGGAGCGATACGACGACTATGAGGACGACACGGGAGAACTGCGCGCTGAGAACACTTTAACTGAGAAATTCAGTACGAAAAACGAGTCATTCTGTTCTGTACCATTGCTGTGATTTAAATATTGTACAAAAATCATAATGCAAATTATTATTTTTTAATGCATGCATCTTTTCCTCCTGTGTGCGCAGTTTGTTTGAACGGCTCGTTCGGCTTCGACTGCAGTCTGTCGTGTGAGGATTGTGCTAACAGAGGAGTGTGTAACAAACACACAAACGGCTGTGACTGTCCTGACGGATGGACGGGGATCGTTTGCAATGAGAGTGAGTTTCTCCGAAAGAGCCCCAACACTAACATAATTATCAGTAATCATTTTTAAGATTGCATAATTTCTTGGAGAGCGATGATGATCATTTAGGTGTCTAAATGTATTACAATCTTTTAGACGTAAACAATGGATAATGCATGGAATGATTGACGACATCACAACGCTGGAGTCAATTATTCTGCTTATACTACAGTTATCACACCTCTAACATTGTCCAGATATTGTATTTCAAGACATTTGTCAGGGTTTTTGTTCTCAAAACGACTAATTTCTCATCCCACACCTCCATGAGCTAGATACAGAGGCTTGAGCCACTGATAGCAGAGAGAGAGAGAGAGAGAGAGAGAGAGAGAGAGAGAGATTAAGTGTGTGAATTACCCGAGTCTGTGCATCTCTCAACAGTGTTCAGCATCAGCGTCTCTGCGAATAGCACAACTGTAAGTTGATCTGCTTCAAGAACAGCGCTGTTATTATCTCACTAGTGAGAAATGTCATGTAGCTTTTAAGTTTCTGAACTATTTAACTGACAACGGCACTGACAACACGTTTGTGTGTGTGTTTGAGTGGGAGAGAGAGCGAGAGAAAGAGAGTATGTGCTTTTCGTACATAATAAAACGTAATTTTGTGGCATAAAACATGGAAATAATTTGTTGTTTTCATCCTATTGTTTACCATATTTATTTACTTGGTCAGTGTTGTTGTGGGTTTTGGTTCTTTTGCTGTTGTCTGCCTTTGAAATAACAGAAATCATTTGGTGAAGTGATATGAAACTGTAATGCGGTCGAGACCTGCTGGAACTACTTTTTTCCCCCTGAAAATAATTGCACACCTTCGAACATTCGTCAACCAATCAGATTCAAGCATTCAACAGTCTTATAGTATAAACATCAGTAAATCTCGGATTTAATGCTTTTGGAGACAAAAAGTGCTGAAGCATGTCTATCATAAAACAGAGATCGTATATTGATGCTAAACCCACAGACCTTTGAAAAGATGTTTCATTTTCAAAGGAGAGTCCTCAAGGCCGATCATAAATATGTCATTAAAGATGAAAGAAAACGCAATACATTTGAGAGAAATGGACGGTTCTGCATGAATTAACATCGATAGAAAAAACAAATTTCACAGGCAGAGAATAAATGATTTTTTATCAGATGATGAAAAGACACAATAAACCAGTGATCATTAAAACATCTCACTGTCTTACTGTTCTGCACGCCTTTCAAAGGTCATGACCTTTCTCTCCCTGTGTGTGTGTTATCCAGCGTGTGCGGAGGGCTGGTTCGGCAGGAATTGCTCGTTGAGCTGTAAGTGTAAGAACGGTGGTGTGTGTGATCCGGTCACGGGGAGCTGCCGCTGTCCACCAGGGGTCAGTGGAGAGCTGTGTCAGGACGGTCAGTTCAGTATCATGTATAACATATTCAATATTGTGTGTGCACCATGTCATGTTTATAGAGTTTATTTGATGCACTCAATCCAGGTTGTCCTAAGGGTCTCTATGGGAAGTTCTGTAATAAGAAGTGTAACTGTGCTAATAATGGACGGTGTCATCGCACTTATGGAGCGTGTCTGTGTGACCCGGGACTGTACGGAAGGTTCTGCCATCTATGTGAGTCGGAATTGACTCTTTTAACTACACTTTGCTTTTAAAACAACTCCATTTATGCTGTGCTGTGCTTTAAATGTGGATTAAATTCAACACTAACACATACCTTATGAGTGTGACTTTCTTTATAAAAACTTGTGCTCTTTGTTTCTTCCGTGTTCATGCAGCATGTCCGAAGTGGATGTTCGGTCCAGGCTGTTCTGAAGAGTGTGTGTGTGTCCAGAAGAACACTGTAGAGTGTAACCGTCATCACGGTGCCTGCGTCTGCAAGCCCGGGTATCGGGGCGAGAGCTGTGGAGACGGTGCGTCTGACGAGCGGCTCAAGTGTATTGATACAAGATTGCACTGTATTGAACAATTTACATCGAAATGCTTTATGAAATACCATGAAATTAACTAGAAAACGTGCAAATAAAAGTTAAATAAATGTACTTTTTTTTTTTTTTTTTGCATTGAAATGCTTTAAAGAAATACAAGAAAAAGAATTGGAAAATATGCAATCCAAATTATTTATTTTTTTGCCTTGAAATGCTTGAAAAAAATACAAGGAAAATAATTGGAAAACTTGCAATCTAAAATAAATAAATAGAAAAAAATGTAATGGATTTGTTAAAACAAAGCATTTAAATATAGTTTTTGCATTGAAATAGTTTTAAAAAATACAAGGAAAATAATTGGAAAACAATCTAAAAACAGTGAAAAGAAAAGAATAGAAATTAAATGAAAAGAGAATGGATATGTTAAAACATTGCATTTTAATATTTTGTAAAAATTTTATTTTGCATTGAAATGTTTTGAATCGGAAAACATGCAATCCTAAAATAAAATAATAATAATAATACATTTTTTTTTTTTCATTTTTAATTTGCATTGAAATGTGTTAAAGAAATACCAGGAAAAGAGTTGGAAAAAAATAAAGAAAAAAGAAAATGGATATGTTAAAACATTGCATTTTAACATTGTTTTACATTTTTAATTTGCATTGAAAAAAGTTTTAAAAAGATGGCAGTATATGATATGATACGATAAGATCAATATTGATAGTTTTTCCCTGTAGAGTGTGAATCAGGCTTCTTTGGCTCTGGCTGCGAGAGGAAATGCTCCTGTCCGGATGGAGTGACCTGTGATCATGTGACTGGAGCCTGTCAACCGCAGTGTCCCGCTGGAAAGAGAGGAGACGAATGTGACCAAGGTATGTTCAGTCAAATTACAGGTGTATAATATGCCTGTACTGTATGCCAATTAAGGCACACTGCAATAAAACTGAATTTGGAAATTGAATGTGATGCAAGACTTTGATTAGTGTTTCCTTTCCTGTGATAGATTGTGTTGATGGAAGATTTGGGATTGGCTGCTCTCAGTCATGTGACTGTTCAGGGGCATCATGTGACAGGATCACTGGCCAATGCATGTGTCCTGCTGGAACGTTTGGAAACCGTTGTGAAAAAGGTGACCTTTTCTATTGTTTTTACATCTGTAAGCGAGACCTTTAGCTTATGATAGAAGTATTCATAGTATTTTGAAAACAAGCTGCATTAGTGGCTTATAGACACAAAATGATCATTTATGAAAATCATGCAAGTTTGCATGATATTTTTTAATCCTTGTATTATGTTAAATTCTGGGTACGATCATTATGTTTCAGGTCAAATTGACCCTAGTTTGGATCAGTACATTTCACCAAACACACACGCACACACACACACACACACACACACAAAATTCAGGTAAAAACAGTAAACATTAATTAACATTATAACTTCTCAAACATTACCAAAAGGTTCAGACTATACAGTATATGAGAATATACGATTTTTATAGATTTTTGACAAAAAACAAACAAACAATAATAATATATGTATAATTTTTTAATTGTTTATATTTAAATAGTATTTAAATTTAATAATATTTAAATATACTATATTTTATATTGCTTTCCTGAAGCTCATATAGTAGTGCATGGCGCTAGTGATGCCAAGATCACGGGTTCGACTCAATTAACGTGTGAACTGATATAAATGTACAGCATCAATGAAATGTAATTTTATTTCGATAAAAGCATCTGCCAAATGCATAAATGTAAATACCCTGACATAACAAAAAACATGCATTTTTGAATAATGTTGTGTCTGTGCAGCTGCCTTCAACCATGAAACTTGAGGGTCGCCAACATCACAGTCTTCATATAAATTTAGTACGCAAAATTTCACAACACCTCACTGTGAGGAAAGCTCATGAGTATGGAAGCTTGTTTCCGCCACTGAATAAAAAAATAAAATAATAATTGCGACTTTTTATCTCACAATTGCGAGATATGAAGTCAGAATTGTGAGAAATAAAGTCGCAATTGCAAAATATAAAGTCGCAATTCTGATAAATAAAGTCGCAATTGCGAGATATAAAGTCGCAATTATGAGAAATAAAGTCGCAATTGTGAGATATAAAGGCGCAATTCTGATAAATAAAGTCGCAATTGCGAGATATAAAGTCGCAATTCTGAGAAATAAAGTCGCAATTGCGAGATATAAAGTCGCAATTCTGATAAATAAAGTCGCAATTGCGAGATATAAAGTCGCAATTATGAGAAATAGTCGCAATTGCGAGATATAAAGTCGCAATTATGAGAAATAAAGTCGCAATTGCGAGATATAAAGTCGCAAATCTGAGAAATAAAGTCGCAATTGCGAGATATAAATTCACAATTTTAAGAAATAAAGTCGCAATTGTGAGATATAAAGTCGCAATTCTGAGAAATAAAGTCGCAATTGCGAGATATGAAGTCGCAATTCTGATAAATAGTCGCAATTGCGAGATATAAAGTCGCAATTATGAGAAATAAAGTCGCAATTGCAAGATATAAAGTCGCAATTATGAGAAATAAAGTCGCAATTGCGAGATATAAAGTCGCAATTATGAGAAATAAAGTCGCAATTGCGAGATATAAAGTCGCAATTCTGATAAATAGTCGCAATTGCGAGATATAAAGTCGCAATTATGAGAAATAAAGTCGCAATTGCAAGATATAAAGTCGCAATTATGAGAAATAAAGTCGCAATTGCGAGATATAAAGTCGCAATTCTGAGAAATAAAGTCGCAATTGCGAGATATAAAGTCGCAATTCTGATAAATAAAGTCGCAATTGCGAGATATAAAGTCGCAAATCTGAGAAATAAAGTCGCAATTGCGAGAAAAAAAGACAGAATTGAGACTTTTTATCTCACAATTGCGAGTTTATTTCTCATAATTGCGACTTTATATCTCGCAATTCTGACTTTATAACACATAATTGCAAGTTTATATCTCGAAATTCTGACATCTTTTCTCAGAATTGAGATATAAACTCGCAATTGTGAGTTATCAGGCCAATTCTAAGGGAAAAAGAGACTGACTTTTTTTCCCCTCAGAATAGTTTATATCTCACAATTCTGACTTTACAACACGCAATTGCGACTTTATATCACGCAATTCTGACTTTATATCTCGCAATTGTAAGATAAAAAGTCGCAATTACCTTTTTTATTTTTGATTCTGTGGCGGAAACAAGCTTCCGTACATGAGCCTCAATGAGAAAGTCACACATTTTCATGATCTCCATTATTTCCCACTGCTAGAAAATCTTGCTGGTCAAAATGATATAATTATCTGAATAAACACCGTATGTTTCTGCATCAGAGTGTGTGGAGGGTCTCTGGGGTGTTGGATGTCAGGAAACGTGTGTGTCCTGTGAGAACGGGGGCCGCTGTGACCGGCGTGATGGCACGTGTGTGTGCGCTCCGGGATTCATCGGCAGATCGTGTCAGAACAGTGAGTGAATCTGTCGGGATCTCTGTGTGTGTTCTCCTGTATCTGGTGTTTTCAATCTCTCTGTGTTTAGTGTGTCCCGCGGGCCGTTTCGGTGTGGGCTGTCAGCTCAGATGTGTGTGTGATAATGGAGGACGTTGTGATCCTGTAACGGGACGCTGCTCATGTCCTCCCGGCTGGACGGGCCACAGCTGCAGGAAGGGCAAGTTTCATGTTTTTTATTATTATGTAATTCTAAAAAGCAAATGAAATGTCATTATTTTGATGGTGAGATACTGTGTGTGTTGTAGCCTGTGACACGGGCCGCTGGGGTCTGGACTGTGTGAGTGTGTGTGAGTGTGGAAACAGTGACGGAGGGTGTGACGCTCAGACCGGACGCTGTCAGTGTGAGGCGGGTTTCACCGGACCACGATGTGACCAGAGTGAGTGTCACATATACACACTTTACTTCAACCACACACACATGCAGTGTGCTAAAGACACATGTCAAAGTATGCGGTGTCCTAACAATATTAATATTATTTCATTGTTCCATTATTTTGAGTATTTAAAGAGATAGTTCACCCAGAAAATTCTGTCATCATTTACTCACCCTGCTTTATCTCAATAAAATGGATAAAAATAAGATGGATCATCATTTTAGGTTAAAATATATACGAATATAATATATACGGTATCTAAGATCCTGTAACATTTTTGACTTCACTTACTTACTTTTAATAGTTTTGCGTATTGACAAAATAATTTATAAATGTACAGATATTCCATTATATGTGCCATGTATAATAATTATTTAAAAAAATTAGATGGAGATATGATATATATGATAAATATGAATTATTTTTCCTTGTGGAGTGGGACTATTTTAGATTTGACAGTCCTTCTATATTGAATGCATATCTATATCTGTTATAAATGTTACAGTATTTATCACGTGATCTATGTCGTACATCTATCCCAGAATGCCCTGCTGGTTCATTTGGGCCGGGCTGCAAGCATCGCTGCCAGTGTGAAAACCAGGCATCATGTGACCATGTGGGTGGAGCTTGTACCTGTAAGATTGGCTGGACTGGAACGTTCTGTGAAAAACGTACAGTATGATTGTTCAACTTAACACGTTATGGGATACTGATGATCAGATTTTTGACTGAATGCTTGTGTGTGTGTGTGTGTTCAGCTTGTCCGCAGGGTTTCTATGGTCTGGATTGTCAGCAGAAGTGTGTGTGTATGAACGGGGGTCTCTGTGATCATGTGCATGGTGAATGTTCCTGCCGGCCTGGCTGGATCGGTCCACACTGTAACCAAAGTGAGCTTTTGTAGCATTTTTTCATCACTTCTATCTTCATGTACCTTTAAGACTTCTGTGTGGAAAAGATGTGTGACGATTGGCTAACTTCTTCACTTGTGAAATTGATAAGGCCTTGTCAAACAAATTGCTCATCTGTGCAAAACCCTGCGTGATTATATATTCTTCTTTTATGAGCACTTCTGTCCCAGTGTTCCCACGAGTGATGTTTGTTGTGGTCTGGTCTGCAGCGTGTCCTGCGGGATCGTACGGAGCGAGCTGTTCTCAGACGTGTGTGTGTCACAATAACAGCAGCTGTGATGCTGTGCGCGGTCAGTGTGTGTGCAGCGCGGGGTGGACGGGAGACTCCTGCTCACAGCGTAAGATTCGGACTCTCATTCATTAAACAACTGTACTAGCCGACTATATACGTGTACAATGCTGAAGTACATATACACAGGTCAGTCATGAAACTCTTCTGACAGCTGATTGGTTCTCTTAAAGCTGACGTTTTTGGCCAATTTATTTTCATGTGCATTTTTAAGCAGTTTTCTTAGTTTTAAGTCTATGTACATTCTATGGTTATCGATAAATGCTGAGAGTTGTCATGATTGAAATATATTTAATTTTTTTTTAAAAAGAAGTCTCTTCTGCTCACTAAGGCTGCATTTGTCTGATCAAAAATACAGTAATATTGTGAAATATTATAAAAATTCAAAAGAGCAATTTTTTATTAGAATATATTTTAAACTGTAATTTATTCCTGTGATCAAAGCTGAATTTCCAGCATCATTACTCCAGTCTTCAGTGTCACATGATCCTCCAGAAATCACTCTAATATGATGATCTGATGCTCAAGAAACATTAATGTTTATTCTCAGCTGAAAACAGTTGAATACCTGTGATATACATACTTTACAGGATATTTTGATTTATAGAAAGTTTGAAAGAACAGCATTTAGTTGAAATAGAAATATTTTGCAACATTATAAATGTCTTTACCAACACATTTGAACAATTTAATGCATTGAAGTAATGCATTTAATGCATTAAGGAATTTCCCCTTAATTCCTAAGGGGAAATTTAGGTTTTGCAATACACTGAAATAATAACATAAAAATATGAAACTATGCACCTAGAAGTAATTAAGCATATTCATTTGCATAAAAAGTAAGCAGTAAGCAACACTCATAATGCTCACTGATCACAACAATATGGACATCCTAACGTTTAAATAGGCCCGTGTTTTTCACTTCATGATGAATCATGTTTCTTCGAGTGTGAGTTGTTAGATGGTGTGTTAGCTCAAGTGTTGGGTTGCTGTTTTTGCAGGATGTTCTCCAGGTTTCTTCGGTTTGGGCTGTTCTGAGATGTGTGTGTGTGAGAACGGGGGCTTGTGTGACCCTGCGAGCGGCCGATGCTTCTGTCCCAGCGGCTGGACGGGATCCGCCTGTCAACTGGGTCAGTGACTCTGATCTTTACGCTTCACTTTCTGTATTTACTCTGAGGGGAAACACCTGGAATATTCAGATTTGATACTAGTAAATACTCAATGCAATATGTAATCCACTGTAATTGAGTGTATGAAGTGCAGCGTGCTGAAGACACAATACTTTTACTGGAGAGGAAACCAGTATTGCCAGTGTGGAAGCTCTGGTTTTGTTTTTACGACTGGAAATGATCAGGATATATCATCTGCAACTTTTTGACGTTGCGTTTTGATAGGTTTGGATGTTCAGCTCCAGTAAGGGCTCTCACACGCTGACCGGCACTGGTCAGTGTAAGTTCGGGAGGGAAAAGAGCTGCCGATTTCCAGGCATTACATCATATATTTAGTGTCGAGGTCTTTCAGTGTTTGTTAGGTCGTCACTGCAGACACGCTCGTCTCGTGTGAGATCTTGGTTTCTTCTCCTCACGCCTCATCATAAGTCTGGCCGTTTCCTCATGTTTGGAAGAGCAGATGGACACAGCGAACTCTTACTCTCACATGCGGGGTCATTTCTCCTCAGTGCTGAAGTCACAATGTGTGTTATGCAGATGTTTCATGTGAAGTCACGAGTCACGACACAAGGCATGATGTTTCCCTGTGGTCCCAGAATGCCCAGCGGGTCGGTTCGGGTCAGACTGTCAGGACAGATGTGAGTGTGAGAACGGCGGTCAGTGTGACGGACAGACGGGTCGATGTGTGTGTCAGCCGGGCTGGACAGGAGAACGCTGTGAGAACGGTAAGGTCATCTGAAATCTTACGACGTCTCTTATGCTCACTAAGTATGCATTTATTTGATGAAAAATTACTTAAAAACAGTACTGTGTATTGTGAAAAATCATTCAGAAATCATTGATAATAATTTAGCGGAAAAAAAGCATATTAGAGTGATTTCTGAAGGATCATGTGACACTGAAGACTGGAGTAATGATGCTGAAAATACAGCTTTGATCACTGGAATAAATTACATTTGACCATATATTAACATAGAAAACAGCTATTTTAAATTGTAATATTATTTCACTGTTTTTACTGTATTTTTGATCAAATAAAAGCAGCCTTGGTGAGCAAAAGAGACTCTCAAAAACATTTAAAAAAACATTTTATTAATTATTCCAAACTTTTGAACTGTATTAGTTACAGAGGATTCGGCTCCTATACATATACATATTTTCTGATGTATTTTAATAAAGACTGACTGTCTGGATATTAGAGTATAATCCTGAGTTCACTAGTCATATTCACACTGAGAGAATGATTGAACATGCCTATAAAACCTGTGTGTGTGTGTGTGTTTTGTATTTGTCTATCCATGTGGTGACCAAATGTCCCTGTATTCAAAAATCCTTAATAAAGAACTAAATAATGTATTTTTCCACATATAAAAAGATCAGTAGATGTCTATAAGGAAGGGCGAGGGTGTAATGATTGTGTGTGTGTGTGTGTTAGCGTGTGTGTCGGGGCGGTTCGGAGTTGGCTGTGAGGGCCTGTGTGAGTGTGAGCACAGCGCCCCCTGTCATCACGTGAGTGGACAGTGTGTGTGTCCTGCAGGATGGAGAGGAAGACGCTGTGAGAAAGGTCAGTTCATCACATGCCTATAGACTACACACACACACACACACACACACACGACGCCACCGCACCATAAAACTTGCACTTTTAAACCCGTTTTCAAAAATGTGTGTTTTAAAGCCGTTGTTGTTTAAATAAACTGACAAAAAGCATAAAAGTTTCGTTTTTTGTTGAAAAACCGCCATTTGGTCATATTAGTTATCACCAATATAAAATAATTATTACATATTTAATTTCATGTTTATTTAATCATTTTTAATTATTTAATACTGGTTAATGATGTTATATATAAATATATATTATTTTATAATTATTAAATAATAGATATTACATTTTACCTTTAGTTATTTTTACTTGAAAAGGGATTTTATAAATATTGTTGATTGTATAATATTAGTCATATCGGTTATCTCCCATAATAAATAGTAATTCAATATTTAATTAAATGTTTATCTAATAATTCATATTTAATTAATACAAAATATTCAATAAATGTTCATTTATTGTTTAATAATTCTTAAATTATATATATATATATAATTTAAGAATATTATATATATTATTTAAATATATAAGTATTACATTTTATCTTCCTGTATTTTCACTTGAAGAGGAATTTAATTTAGAAATATTATTACTTGTATAATATTTGTCATATTGGTATCACCCATAGTAAATAATAATTAAATATTTCATGAAATGTTTAAATATGATATATATATATGTGTGTGGAACTGGAGCTTGATTTGAAGTGTGTGTGTGTGTGTGTCAGCGTGTCTGCCGGGCTCATACGGGCAGGACTGTGATCAGATCTGCTCTTGTCCGTCGGGATCCTCCTGTCATCATGTGACCGGAGTGTGTGGATGCCCTCCTGGACACACGGGCGACGGCTGCGAGCTCAGTGAGTGTGAGCCCACGAACCACACACACACACAATCACTGCGTCAACAACTGCACTTCATCTACCAGTGCAGTCATACACACTGACCACAATATATGACAAATTAAAGTCGGCATGAAACGGAAATTGTTTATTTACATACTAATTGTGACATACTAAATATTACAAATTTAAATAAAAAAATGCAGGTTTTTTCAGCAAGGACACATTAAAATGATCCACAGTGACAGTAAAGATATTTATTATGTTACAAATCATTTCTATTTCAAATGCTGTTCTTTTGAGCTTTCTATTCATCAAAGAATCCTGAAAAATATGTATCACCGTTTCCACAAAAATATGAAATGATTTCTGAAGGATCATGTGACACTGAAGACTGGAGTAATGATGCTGAAGATTCAGCTTTGATCACAGGAATAAATTACAGTTTACAATATATTCACATAGAACACAGTTAATAATATTTCACAATAATTTTTTACTGTATTTTTGATCAAATAAATGGTGAATAAGAGACTTAAAATCTTACTGACCCCAACCGACCTTTTGAATGGTAGTTTATGTATAAAGAATAAGAATGAATTGTTCACAATAACATGCATTGAGATTATTATGTCAGTTATTCATTCAGGGCAGTGTTTCATCATGAATACTGCATCCATCATGTACAGTAGCATCATCTGTGTGTGTCCCAACAGTGTGTGTTTCCGGCACGTTCGGCATCAACTGTAACCAGGTGTGTCAGTGTGCCGAGAGGAACCAGCTGTGCCACCCGGTGTCCGGAGTGTGTTACTGCGCGCCCGGCTTCAGCGGACACACGTGTGGTCAGGGTGAGACTCACTGGGAGAACAGCAGGGCTTATGAGTTGATGAAAACATACATATATATAATCATAAACATGTCAAATTAAAATAAATACATTTGAAAGTAAAAACAAACTAAAAAGATTTGCAGTTTTTATGATGAACCATTTTAGTCTGTTTTAGTTTGATTGTTTTAGTTTTTAAAAAGTGTATTTTAATTTCAGATTTTTATGATTATTGATTATGATTAATGATTATTCATTTTTATTAGTGTTTTAATTTGATAGTTTTTATTTTAAAATGTATTTATTTAGATTTTATGTTTATCATATTATTAAATTTAAAGTGTTTTAGATTTGGATTTTAGTTTTTAAACATTAATAAACATCTGAAATGTTTATTAAAAATTTACAAAAATGTATATAATTATAACAATACGTTTTAAAATAAAAACAAACTAAAACACTTAGTAAAATTGAATAAAAATCTAAAATTAAAGTAAATAAATATTTTTTTAATAAAACCAAATTAAAACACTTACTAAACGAGGGACTATTTTATTGGTTTCTTCAGTGTATAATATCTAATATTTTATATTGAGATACTATTATAGTTTTTATTAATAAATTGATTTAGTTTTTATTTTTATATTTTGTTTTATTTTTAAATTTTATTTAAAGATTTATAATATCTCTGTGTGATTTTAATTCATTTTAATTTCAGGTTTAGTTATTTGAGTACATCAAGTTTATTTTTTTTTACAATAACAAAAACTACAATAATCCTGCTGTACTGTACAATATGAAAGCTTCTCTCACTGTAATAAGCAAGACTGGGTTCTTTGTAATGCTTTTCAGTGTGTTTTCAACAGAATCTGCATGTGTATAATGTGATGCTCGTGTTCCTCTGGATGTGTGTGTGTGTGTAGCGTGTGCTGATGGACTCTACGGTCCCGACTGTGAGCGTCAGTGTCAGTGTTTGAACGGAGGAGTGTGTGTCTCAGTCTCGGGCGCCTGTGAATGTTCAGCCGGATTCATCGGAGCTCGCTGTAACCTCAGTGAGTCACTGCACCGCAAACGCTGAGAAACACACACTTTACCTCGCACACACACACTCTCTCCTCTCCTCTTCAGCGTGTCCTGCTGGACGCTACGGGCTGGACTGTGTTCACGTGTCCAGATGTGGGAACGGGACGAGAAGCGACCCAGTCACAGGCAGATGTGTGAGAGACGAGCGTGACCGAGGTGAGCCGGTGTTTGCTCTAATGTTAGTCGTGTGTGAGGGTTTCTCTGACAGATGTGTGTGTGTGTGTGTAGTCTGTCCTGCAGGCTGGTTTGGATCTGGTTGTTCTCAGCGCTGTGACTGCAGGAACAGAGGTGTGTGTGACTCCGTCTCTGGAAACTGCTCATGTGGCCTCGGCTGGACCGGCTCACACTGTGAGAAAGGTGACGTGTGTGTGTGTGTGTGTGTGTGTTTATCATTCTCTATAGAGATTAGAGCAAACATTAGTCGATTAGGAGATCAACTTATTTTAGTTTTATTTAAATTATTTTGTAAAAAAATAATAATAATCTAACATTTAAATTTATTTCAGTTAACAAAAAAGATTTTTTTTTTTTTTTTTGTATTATATTTTCAGTTTTCATTTTGATTTTAGTTTTATTATTTTTGTTATGTGCTTTTATCAGTTTTTTTTTTTAAATTATTTATTTATTTTTAAATATTTTTGTTTACCTTCAGTTTATTTTAATAAATGTTTTAGTAATTTTATGTCAATTTATTTTAGTTTTATTTAAAGTATTTTTTAATTTTTAAGTCTGTTTTTTTCCTATCGAATTTTTATATTTTATTTCAGGTTTAAAATAGTTTTAGGTTCAGTTTTACTGGTTGTAAATAAAGAAGGTCATAGTGTCACACAGTATCTCTGCGTGTGTCCTGATTGTGCCGAGACTCTCCAACTCTAAATCTGTCATATTTTTGTTAACGGCGGCAAAATCTCCTCTGTGTGTGTTATAATCGGTGTGTGTGTGTGATGGCAGAATGTCCCGAGGGTCGGTTCGGTCCTGATTGTGCGCTTCAGTGTTCGTGTGTGAACAACAGCACGTGTGACGGAGTAACAGGAAGCTGTCGGTGTGCAGCGGGATATTACGGACATCTGTGTGAACACGGTGAGATCCAGAGCAACACACAGTTAAAGCGTTTACACCTCAGGCGGAATGCGTTCTGATACGGAGTGTGTTTCAGTGTGTCCTGCCGGTGTGTTCGGGTCTCGGTGTCAGCATCGCTGTGACTGTGTGAACGGGGCGTCCTGCCTCCCGAGAACCGGACAGTGTGTGTGTCCCGCTGGACTTCACGGCTCTCGTTGTGAGAGAGGTGAGACGCTCATCCTTACATCAGTCAAGCTATTAAACAGAATTAATCTAATCTTAGAATTAACTCTTTCCAGGATTGGGTGTTCTCAGTGTTATACGGTAGGGGGCGCTGTTACACATCTTCTTCCCCATAAAAACAGCAGAAACAAGCGATACACACATTGCTTATGCGCACTGTAGAGAGAGTTAATACCAGGATATAAATGATCAGGACTCTTCAATTCGATTTGTCTAAATAGATCTTAACCAGTAAAAGTTAAATCTGGACTGCTTACAAAATTTCAGACATTTCCTAATTAAATTATCACAAAGTTTTTGGGAAAATAGTTGCCAGCCAGGGCAGCATTTTTGATCATCAAATTTCAATATGTCAAAAGAAAGAAGAGCCTATGATTTAAAAAAAGAAGAAGAAAACCCTGTTTTGATTTATATGCTGTTAATGTTGATGATCGGATTATTTTACATGTGATTACATATGAGATGGCTTGTTTCTGCTTCTTCTTCACTTGTGTTTTGATCCGAAGCTTCAGTTCTCTTTCAGAAGATGTGTAATAGCGCCCCCTACCGTATAACAGTGAACACACAGAAAGTTAATGTGATGTTTCATTGAGCTGTGAATCTATTAATCCTGTGCACATTTTCAGACTGAGGCTTCATGCAGTAAAATCATCTAGTTGCAGGGTTATTGATATTGTAAACGAAAGCCATAAACACGTTTTCATTATTTGAAATAGAATACACATTAACTGAAGTAAAAAAAAAACACGTATTTTATTTCAGCTTGTTGCAAAGGCAACATTTCTTATTATTGTGTAGTTCAAATTGAAATACCAAAATAACTAAAAACTGTATAGACATATTTAAAAAAATAATAATAACAAAAATGACAAAAACACATATCAAAACAACTAAAACACTCAAATGAAAACAGAAAATGAAATCTTATTTAAAATATGATCAAAACCCCTAATGATAGTAAAACTCTTTTCCTTCCTCAGAATGTGAGCGCGGCTCGTTCGGGCTGAACTGCTCCCGGTCATGTGACTGTGCGGGACACACACCATGTGACCCGGTGAGTGGCAGGTGTATCTGCCCGTCGGGAAAGACAGGAGTCAGGTGTGACAGCGGTGAGTCAGTGACACTGCCCTGATGATTATTATATCTGAATATGTTGAGATGATGTTGTGTGATGTTCAACAGACTGCAGTGTGAACCGCTACGGGCCCGACTGCGCGCTCGCGTGTGAGTGTGAGAACGGCTCTCAGTGCGACAGCAGGAACGGACGCTGTGTGTGTCTGAACGGCTGGATCGGTCTCACGTGTTCAGAACGTAAGTAGTGCTTCTTTTTCAGCTGTGTATAATACAATATTATATTATATAATCAGGGTTTGATATGAACATTTTCACTCTCACCAGTCAATTTGGCTGCTGCATTTTTTTTGCAAAATTTTTCTTTTTTCTATATATACACAGTATATTTATAAAATGTATAGTTTGACTTTTATATTTCCCATTTTCATTTCTGTTGCAGTTTTGGTAATTTTGTGTTTTTATACTTTTTTTTATTTCTATTTAGTAATTTGAGTAGTTTAAATTGTCATTTTTATTTCAGTTTTAGTTATTGGTAGCACTTTACAATAAGGTTTTGTTTGTTAAAATTAAATAGTAATGAACATTTATTAATGTTAAAAACACTTCTAAATCAAATAAACACTTATATTAATTTTAATTAAGTGCTAATACATTTTTAAAATCAAACGTTTTTGTTAACATTAGTTACTGCTCTGTGAACTAACATGGACAACTGTATTTTGTAATGTTGTAAAAAGATATTAGTTAATGTATTAACTAACAGTGGACAATGTTTACAAATGAGACCTTATAGAAAGTGTTACCTAGTTATTTTAGTATATTGTTAAACTAAATGAAAATGAGAAATGCTCCCTTGAAACAAGTTTGAGTTTTAAAAATATATTTTTTATTGTATTGAAATTATTTCAAGTAACAAAAAAGTTGTTTCATGATCTTAGTTAACTATAATAACCCTGATATAGTAATATATTGTGATTTGAATGTTTGTAGGTGAAACTCCAGAGCTGGACTCCAGAAGTGTAGAAGAGAGCCAGTCACAGCTCAACTCCTCATAGCACACACACACACACACACACACACACACACACACACAAAGACTACATGGAAGCACGAGTGTGTTGAGGTGGTGTTGGCCGCATGTGTTCTGAAGAGATCATGTTCAAACACACAGCTCATACTGGACCCTCATCCTTCTTTCAGGGGATATTAATATTCTCTGTTCAAGTACTGTTGTGATATAGGATTCACATTTGACCGTAAACTGGAGAAAAGTGCCTTTTTGATTTTTTCAAAATTTCTAAACAATCCCAGATTATGTCACTCATTGTTTACTACAGTTTTTTACAATCACTTTGCTACTATTTTCAGAACCTTGATGTCATTTTTCAAAACTCTAGACACAAAACTCAAAACGATAATCACTTGTAACACAGGCTGTCTAATGTTCAAAACATTGCATTGTGCATTCACATCTTTAAAGAAATCTTGCACTTGCACAATCATTGGTTCAAAAAACAAATTAACTGTGAAATACCATTGAAACATAACTATAGATCACCCACACACAAGCAACCGATAGTTTCACTGTGTCATTGTTCGTACTATCATTAAATATTGTAGAGCAAAATAGGTGATACAGGTTTCATTATGGTACTTCATGTACAGTAAATACATCTCTGTAAAAGTACTGCAGTAGTAGAGAGAATATTACAGACACAGTGGAATCATTGTGAACAAAGTTTGTAATATATTGATGCAAAACACTACAGTACAATCACAACATGGTTTTTTGAATCAAAGCAAAAATAATTAGCTATGAAATAGAAAAGAAAAGACAGTACTGTAAAACATCAAATGCAGTGTTCCTCAACTTGCTGTAAGAAACTAAACAGGAGTGATTACTGTACTTCTACACTGTCATCAACTCTGTGTTGTGGATTTGGCCACAGGTTCTCATCTACATCACAATGGATGTTGGAAAATGACATCTTGGAAAAAACCTTTGGCATGGCGAGTCCAGGCCTGACACTGCTCTGCTGTGATTGGCAGAATTGGACACGCAGTTACAAGGGCCTGCATCTATACAGTACTGTACTGTCAATACTGTACATAGTCTGAAAAGGTGGTACAGTATTTGGCACCATAGACACAGTGTCTGATGAAGCATTACAGTATGATAAAATATTAGGCTACATCCATGGATATTGTAGTCTAATTGGTTCATGCCATGCTAATTGGTGACAATGAATCTCATTATCTTGAAACTTTCATGATTTACTGTAAACATGGAAGATTGTGTGTCTGTTTCCATACAACTATGCATTAAGAGTAATGCAACAGTTACTTATCATTTTGAGCAGTTGTATCAATTGATAGTTAGATCATTGTAAGGAAATGAATAGACACTCATTTGAAATGTAATGTGTGAATTGCCTTTTGAAATAGTAGTACTGTGATGTTAAGTTGTGTCATATTGAACAGGTGATCTTTGTTGAATGAACAAATGATCTAAGTTTTATGTGTATTGTATCCAAGCAATTGAGAAAAGGGTTAGAGTTTTGAAAAATGTGCTTTTTGATCATTGGTTGTGAGTTTTGTGTCTAGAGTTGTGAAAAATGACATCAAGGTTCTGAAAATAGTAACAAAGTGATTGTAAAAAACTGTAATGTTGTTGAACCCAAACTGTTTGTTTTACTGTAACATTTGATAAAAAAACAAACACGGGAAACGTGTGGATGTCAAGATATTGAACTGAACAAGATATTGATATAAGATCATGATGTTCTTTTATTAAAGGAGGGCCTGTTTGTGAAATATGTTTATATTAGAAACATTTTTTCATCCTTCATTTTCAGTTTAGCATTTGATTGTTTTGTATAAAGTTTGAGTTATTTATATATTTTGTACAATATACAAATATACAATTGTAAATGTTATGCCAACTCTTTAACGTGTGACCCTCTTGCAGAAAGTTTTTACTCGATGCCCCAAAAAAGTTCATTCTGGAATGCTAGACTTATTTTATTTAAGAAAGCATGTTATGTGTAAAGTTTCAAAGACTCAGCAAGTGCTCAAGTTTTTGTAAATCCAGGGGCCAGATTTTTAAAACCGATTTCAGAATAAAAGACTGCCGTTTTAAACTTGTTGTTTTACTTTTTTAAAGAGTAAAAAAAATATTATTTGGAATTATTATTATTTATTTATTTCAACAGGGACAATGTGCAAAAAAACATTAATTAAAGATGATTTGCACCAGATTTAGCTTAAGCTAATTTCCATCTGCAGTCCCCGAGCAGGTAAGTTACAATACAAAATATACAATATAAAATGTAATAATTAATCACTCAAATACAGCTATTAATTAATTCATTCCACCATTCCCCATTACAACCGTCAGTCCAACTAAATCATACCAAGATAACTACAATAAAACCTCACTAAAAAGTCATATTTACATACACAATTATCTATGCTGGCACAACTGGTTTTCCAATAGCACTTTCCTTGTATTATGAGAAAAATCCTTCAGGTCAAAAGTAAGTTTCAGGTATATATATATATCCCAAAATAACAAGGTATTGTTGGATTATATAATCTGTAATCCTATTTTCTTGATCCCTATTTTCTTGATTCTTTTGATCCTTTTCACAAAAGTGTCAAAACCCCCAGATCATTTTGTTGTATAAATATCTGAACATGAAATATATCTAATATATAATATAAAGAAAGAATAGTAAAAACAAGGAAACCTGGAACATTCAGTCAGTGGCAGGGAAAGAGTTAAGAACTTTTCGTCTCAAGAATATTTTTGCCAGTAATATTTTCTTATTGAACCGAAGCCTCCATTACTGTAATTCTTCCACACCAAGAAGACAAATACACACACAGGCTGTTTTTCATTTTCATCATTTTATAGTTGTCATTTCATAGATACTGGCGCTGTACATGTCTAAATTCAGACTCAAGCACAATGCAGTCAGCAAATGCCTTTCGATGAAAAGAAAGAACCAAAGGCTGGAGTGATCAGGACCATGAATACTCTTATGTATATATATATATATATATGTACAAAGGTCAAACTATATACAGAAATCTGACTCGACATACAGTATTTCTCCACAAAGCGTGGATATGTAGCTTGCCATTGTATACATTTCACAGAATTCTCCAAAATGCATATTCAGTGCAAATAATTGCTCTTTGTATTCTTTGTTGTCATCATCATCATCATCATCATCATCATCATCTTCAGGTCAGTACCACCGAAGGGCAACAAAGAATGGTAAAAAAATAAAATCATATTTTTGTCTTTATCCTTGCAAAATATTAAACATGAAAAATAATTTCCTTGGGTATGGTATAAAAAAACAAAAAAAACTTCTACACACATATCCATAACCTCTGACCTGTAAAATATGGATTGTAGATGAGGGTTCATCTATATGGCTGGACTGATTATTACAGATTTAATAGCAATTACACTTTCCCTGCTTTTCCAACCACTCCTAAACAACTTAAAATGTCGCTACTAAAAATTCTGCCAGTTTTACACACTACTTGAAGGAGGCATTGAAACAATTCTGTCAATGATATTTACGCCTTCTTGATGAAATCACCAGATGCTATCAGACGGCAAACAACATAAGTGTGTTTAAAGTTATCTGAGGAACAACACTGCTCGACACAGGCTGACATGGACAACACTGACCAACAGAAAACTGAACATGACGAGTCCATTCAAAGCCGCTGTGATCCTGGCCGTTACGCCACATCTAGTGTCTAAAACACGGTGATGAGAACACACACACACACACAACTAACACATCATGCCTGAAACTAAACCAACAACCAACTGCCTTTATTCACAAATCTACTGCTCATTAGATTAGTTCTCTCACACACACACTTTAAGTGATGTCATTCAATTTCGATGATATTTCCATGTACTAATGTTTAGTTGACAATACACAATGAAATATAAAGGAATGTTTCAGGTTCAGTGAACTGAAGCTCTAGGGACAGAGATATATTTCCACTTGTTTCTCAGTTTGGAAATATGCCGTTGACAGTAATGAGCTTACAATGAAAGTCTACTAGGCAAAAGAACATTAAAACACTGTTTATGAAGTGAACCCATAATGACTTCAACGTTATACAGTATTAGCATTCCAGTCTGATAAAAAAAATGATTACACTTTATTTTAGGGTGTCTGTGTTACAGTGTAATTATACAGTATATTTAAGTACTGGGTAATATTGGTTGAGGGTTAGTTGCATGTTCTTTAATTTTGCAATAATTTAATGTTATTGATATGGTAAGCACATAAGAACACTGTAAAATAAAGTGTTACCAAAATAATAATAACAATGCTTACTTAACGTGTCTGTCACACAGTTATAACCATTTGGCTATACTACTTTTTTTTATAATCATCAATGAATTTATTTTATTTATTTGACTTAATTGGACTAATTAAATTTTGCAAAAAAAAAAAAAAGCCTATTTTAGGATGATTTATTATTTCACTATCTTCATGAAAATGAATCACATTTTCTCACCAAATTCTCATTTGAAACATTAGACAATATTAAAATACACTGATTGTGAAGACAGTATACTAGCCTGATACTAGTGTGACAAAACTCTTACAACGCTATCCGTGCACATTATTTATAACCATTAGGCTACCACCACCCCATTCTTAAAAAACTTTTATTATCAATTAATTTATTTTATTTTATTTATTTGCCTTACTCTGTGAATCCAGATAATATTTGACCCTAAAATCTATGTATGCTTAATTGTGTAAAATTATCCCCATGAAAATTAACCACATTTTCTCCCCAAATTCTCATTATTGTAATTCAAAAAAAGTAAACCCTGTAAATTTCACACAATATGCACCAAGAAAACCAGAAAAAAATATCTACCGTCAGAAATGATGACAGTAACACATAACCACACGTCAATCTGCTTGAACAAACTCAAATTCTTTGAACAAAACAAATGACCAGCTGCACATTTCTGCTATTAACACGTCTGTCCATTTTAAGCACAATACTGTAAAAAAAAAAATTGTTTGTTTGAAAAGATCATCTGTGGTAATCGACACGCATCAGCTGAACTTCTGAAACTGAAACATTCCTTTAAACGGGTAAAAGTAAGACATTAACACTATAACTGTAAATCAACTCCAATTAATAAGTGCCTAATGAATAAAGTGCAAATCTTAGGAATAACTGCACCGTTATCATCACACAGTAAATGTACGTGGCTCCAAGCGCTCGGGTCATTATTCTTCAGAGACACAAACGCACAGATGAGATGGACGGACGCCAACTTCAACATTCAACGGTTTATAAAGCTGATCTAAGTCATGAATGGAGCTTTTTGTCTATCACATTTAATTCCCATAAGCACACAGCGTCCAAGCTTTGTGGTTTAAATTTAATTCTGATCTGTAAAGTAGTTTAATCACTATCATGAAGAACAGCAAGCTCATCTTTTCAGAACAGCACACAAAAAATGATCACGTAATTTCCGTCTTGCCAATATTATCTGTGATAATGGGATATGACAATAGCATCCGGCTAGGATGTGCACTAAAAGAGCAGTGAGCATTGATCCGGGATACAGCATGCTTTCCGAAAGAATCTCATGCATTTCCCTTGTGCTTGATCAGGGACAGTTTGATTAAACACTGCTCGAATTCAGTAATATCTTATTGATCGATGTTTGGTGACCAACCTCCATTTAAAAAAGATCTAAAGACTGCTTATTCATACTGGGTGCACTATGTATACTTGCACCAAGTATGTATATATGTACTTATATTTATAGAGCGCTGCTAAGAGTGAATACAAAGTGAAGAAAGATGCGCAGTTTAAAAACCAGATACATGCTGCTAAATGACCGATCGTCTCTCCGTCCGAAAGAGGACACGGGAGTCACGTTACTGACGGGATGTGGGATAAATCTTTGGCTTCAGCCACATGTATCATCACCAGTACATACAAGAAATGCCCAATGTCCAGAAATGAGATGAAAAAACAGCAACTTCTGCTTCTTAACGATGTTAGACGATGTAGCACACACACACACACACACACACGCGAACATAGACATTCTACTGCAGTCCCTGAGCTGCTGACACAAACAGGTCTTTGCTCCTATTGGGCAGGCGAGATAATGCCATTTAAACAGTCCGCTTTTCTATTGGCTAAAAACACCTGCCATATCACTGTGCTGGTGAAGGCCACAGGTGACCGTAGCTGTGAGCCCCAGCTAAACTGCAGGGAATATTATGAAACTGCTTTTTAATTATATATTTTTGGGTGCTAATTATAGATGTCCAATCACAGGGGTGGTAAAGCAGAACTGTGTTTTAACTTTATTTAGGATTGACCCTCCAACTTTTGTGTTAACAGTCTATTTTTTATAACCATTAGGCCTCCACCACCCCATGTTTCTACTCGTTTTAATCATCACAAAATTTGCCTTACAGGGTGAACGTTATGAATAAATTTCCAGATATTTCACCATAAAATCAATTATATTTGCATTATATTTTTGTGACATTATTTAGATGACAATTAAGCACGTTTCCTTCTCAAATTGTATATTGTTATGCTATTTTTACATTAAAATCGGTACAATAAACACTACCATATCTACTTACAATTAAACTTAAACATACTTTCTGTATATATATATATATTTGCTCATTTGGGAAGGAAATGTGCTTAATTGTCATGTAAATAATGTCACAAAGAAAGCTTTTTTGTAATGGTTTATATAATCTCATTTTGATTTTGATTCGGAGGGGAAATATGACCAAAATATATTCTCGACATGTTTCCTAACATTCACTCTTCAGACTGAAAACTAGTACTCGCATTAAATATTTTTGAAGCATGCTTATCCCATTAATACCTCAGATCATTCAATCTACACTTAAAATCTAATACATCAGTGAGAGTAACTGTAACATCAGTACACTAAAGGTGTGTGCTAGGAGCAGGTTACTGTGGAAGGAAGACCTCCGAGGCTCATCGCCGTCAGTTTCCAGCGTTCTTCAACAACCAAACAGACCGCTGCCCTCCAAAAGCACAACATCTGATGGAGTGATTTGACATCAGAAGGTCTCTTGCAGAACTGTTAGCAAAGAAATGACACATGAGAAGCTAGGGCCGCCTTTTGAGGCTAAACAGAGAAGAGCGGACACCGAGACGATGCAATGCCCTGTGCAGAATAAGCAAAAGCCACTGATTTTTGCCCCATTCCACACTAGAGAGGAGCTGCGCTTAAATCAGTTCTCACAAAGCCACTCCCTCTGATGTTCCCTTAAAGTGCTTATTGGTTTGCCTGCGGAGGGGGCGTGTGCATACGTAACGCAGACGACACAGTGAAGAGTTCTGGGCCGAGACACCTCGATGATGTGAACGAGGTGAATGGATCACATGAGTGGCTATGGATCATGTGCAACTGATTACCTATTTCAGCTTGAGCTCCATTTTTGTTATTATGCATTCAATATTAAAAAACAAACAAAAATGGTATATTTCCAGCAACCAAGCAAGCATGTTGTTATTTATTTTTTTAAACGTTTTAAGCATATTTTTCATTTTGTTCTTAATTACCCTAGTGATCTCATTTTAAAGTACCTTGACTGTAGAGTAACACGGATAAATCCGTAAGCACATATCTTCAATGCATCGCTCTCTATGCTGCATTTCAACCCCTCTATCAGTGAATGTGTTTGTTTTGTGTATTTTTCACGTGTTTCTTGCCCTTTGTGTTCTAAAAGTCTTGCTCTCCAGGGTTTGTGGGTGCTTGCCCGTCTCATGCGGCCGGTACTCATTCAGTAAAAGCTGAAGCTAACGGAGGATCAGGCAAAGGTGAGTGCGGAGCATCCGGTCCCGTCTGGTTCCACACTAGGAGCGGTAGTCCTTTTTACTGTAGGGTTTGTTTCCCAGGATACTGTCCACCTCGTGCACGATGGAGGAGGATAGCTTTGGAAGAACCTGCAAAAAGAGCTGCAAACTGAGTCTGGTTTCCATGTATATATAAAGAGTGAGGTCAAAACATTATTAACCCTTTGCCACTACGGGGAAGTGTATATAAATACATATATACATACACACCCACACACACACACATACATATAAATAAAATACACACACACACACACACACATATATTATATAAACAAACATACATTTTTATGTTAGATGCGATTAATCGCAATTAATCAATTTGAAAGCACTAATACTTTACTATATAAAGGTGAATACTTAAACTTTTAATGGATTTCTAATCAGGGTTCCCAGACATTTTGACCAATGAATTTGCATGACAGCATTTAAAAAGACCAATTTCGAGCTGATTAAACATTTTACATTCGCAATCACTAACCAATGCCTTGAAATGTCATGTGCAAAATATTTATATTCGATATCTTTAGGTTTTCCATGAATGTGAAAACCCTGATTATTTGAGTTTACAGAAATAACATTTCACAACCAGCAACTCAGCCTTTGCTAAGCTCCGCCCACCCAGATTACAGCCGCTCGCTCAGATGAGTTTTACAGAACGTCCCATAGGAATGAACCGGAGATTCCTGTGAACAGCATGATATGCTGTAAAATGGGCTCATAAAGTGATTAAAATCGAACGGATTATTCTTATGACATTGGAAAGCATGCTGTTATATTGCTAAATTGCACAGAAACATGGTTAAAAATGGCAGTTTGATTCAGAATGGATGCAAATGCCTCTCATAGCCAACTGAAAAGAGAAAAACCTCATTTGATAGCCATTAACTAAAACGTTTGTGCAAGAATTATCAAAATATAGGTACCTTGTGTCACTATAAGTGCTTTTCCAATGTTTTATGAGGCTTGTTTTATGAATACATTTTTAACTCACAAGTTTAAATACAATCGACAGGTAAAAGTGAACGATTGCATTCACTTACAGTCGAAAATAACTAAATATGTATAATAATAGAGTGCTGCAGGAATGCCCAACTATAATGACTTTTGCTTCTGGGAACCCTGGAAATATGAAAAGTCCAAATGGCTGCAAGTTGCAGTAAACTAAGATTGGTCAATAATGGGTTTGAGGCGGAGCTTAGCATTTGATTGACACTTGCCACACACTCATTTGCATTCTCACCTGTATTGCTCCTATATTCTCCATGAGCTGGTCCGTGTTGGAGGCTCCGAGGAGCACAGAGCTTACGCCTTCATTTCTCAGGCACCACGCTGGAGACAGGCAGCAAATATGTTGAACATATAGCATAAATAATATCATTCACAATATATGCACACCCCACCTTTAAAGCAAAACCTAGCCATCACGAAGAGATAAATGTTATGTTTAAAACAAAACATGAATCTAAATATACACAAATTAAGCCATTTCCAAAATTAAAGCAGCTAGTTCTCCCACTCCTACACACATTGAAGCATCTCAAAAAACACACAGCATTTGCCAGACCACTCTGTTACCATGGCTCCCAGCACCAGGACACACCGAGCGCTCAAAATCAGAGCTGCGTGATCTTTTTTTTTGCAGGAAGAGGAGTGATATCTGCAGGAGCGCAGAGGAGGTGAAGAGGAGCCATGCTGACCGCTGCCGTTCCCTAAACACGGTCCATGCAACACCACCGCCACACACAGACAGGAAGGAAACTCTGTGGGGATTTCAATCCCTCCTGGGAGTTTGTGTGTGTGTGTGTGTGCCATCTGTTGCACTGGCATTCCGTGTGTTGGCACTGCAGTGTGTTTACTGTACTGGTGTGTGTGCGGGTGGTTGTGTTTGTAAAACGACAGCCATTTGGAAGTGTGTTCTTATTTTTCAAGGCTACACTGTGTCAGCTCTGATGTTCTTCATAAATCAGACTACAGTGGATTTTAATGGATTTTAGCACTTTAGCCCTAGCAGATTGCTTTCTCTGAACACACACACACAAATGCAAATGGTATACAATCACGCCGACACTGTAACAAAAGATTTCTGGGAAGAGAAATTGCAAAAACTAGTGTTGTTGGGGATCAACTAACTTTTTTTCTTCATGTTTTTAAAATAACGTAGCTTTTCTAGTATGTTGTAACCTGACAAAACACAATTTTCTGTCACAATGCACTGTACATAAGTGAGCTGAGGCAAAAGCCAAACACTCTCCTAGAATGTCCTCTCTCCAAAGTAGCTATGGGAAATATGATTCATTTCATTAAATCGATTCGTTCAGATGGTCAGTTTCAATTAACTCAAAGGCAGATTCATCAATTTATAACATAATTGTCCCTGTGAATAATTTTCACTTGCACTTCACTGTAACAATATTTTTTTTACTCCATAGCATTAATTATTTCACTATAGATATTTGTACTATATATATATACACACACTTCAAATATCTAAAGTGCAAAGATGTTTAATATTGTTATTTACTTTTGTTACAAACTTAATGGAACAACTTTAACAAAAGGGAAAGCTTCACTGTAGTTTAGCTACTTTTACAAGCTACTCATAATCTACTGTGTAAAACCAGCCTCCTCAACACTGTCAATAACACACTGGATGATGTCATCCCTCAAAATCATCTGCCCATTTACATCCCTGTGCAGTTCATTAACCCTCACAGCAGATCTGACCCGCAGCACTATTTTTAAATGAGCTAAATGAGCAGCAGTGGCTGTGTACCGGCTGTGAATCGATTGGACGCGCTTGTGCGGGGGAAGTGGGATCTGCAGTGTTTGGGAGGGGCTGGCAACCCAGTAATGAGGTGCGAAATGTAATGTACGACTGCATTAAAGGCCAGGTGAGGGAAGGGGACATGATTCTATCGGCCGCTGCTTTGGGGATTGAGGTCCTGTCAAGATTTTTATTCCCCTGCGTCCCGCAGTCGATGAATCACGGAGCGTGTGCTGTCACATACAGTGCCAATTTACCACTCGGAAAGGTTGGAAAGATGAGGGTTTTCCTGAAACTTTATGGATCCGAGTAATGAAGGGTATCAGACCAGGGTGGGCGGTGTGACGGTGGTATAGAGGTATGACGATAGAAATGTGTAAGATATATTGGTGGAAACATAAGTAATGTGAAAAACATTCGTTTTTCAGTTTTGTTTACGGTTTTAATAATGTGGAGCAGTTTTTGCACTTTTGTTTGGGACAGACTTTTTTTGGGACTATTTGATAACATTATTATAAAAAAAAAAAAAAAACTTTTTTTGGAATATTTGTTATAATTATTTAGATAACAATTACTACAAAAAAATTTAATAAAATAATACAACAAGAAATAATAAAAAAATAAATTATTATTATTTAAATAAAATGATTTTGGTAGATGTATATTAAATTTTAAATAAAATAAGTAGATGAGATGAAGTACCTACTTTCTAAATTCACTAAATTGACTGGATTGTCCTAAAATATGTGTTACCACATAATTATATAAGATATCATTTAATACTGTATATAAATTATGTTTTTTGTTGAATTTCCACCAAAAAGAAATAATATATTGTGTTATACACTGTTACAGTGATGTAAAATTGCTCTGAAATAAGACTTCGGTCCTACCGCCCACCCCTATTAACGGCTCACACATTTTGGTTGAATTTGATAGTTTTGCCTTTAACTGGACTATTACGATGTGCAGCAGACTGTGATCACAAGCTCTCAAGATTAGATTACTGTACTTTAAGAGGATGTGCTTAAATCAAACCGTCGCAGCCCTTATAAAAGCCTTCATTCTAGATCTCACAGCAGACATTTCTTTGAGACGTTACACTCCAATCTCTCTTTAAAGCATTACACAACACTTTCCATCTCAGATACCACACTACAGAACATCATAAAACACTATGCCAAATCAATTTTAAACTATTATGTATCACTACATTTAAGCAAGAATTCAATGCTACGAGTAACAATCTTCCACTAACAGTTCCCTAAAAGCCACAAACGAATCGCATTTGCTCCTGAACTCATCCACGTCCGCTCCGGTGGTCTGAGGAAGGGGAGGATGAGAGGGGGAGAGGATGAGCGAGGTACAGGACGGACGGACAGACAGACAGAAAGAGAGAGAGCGGCAGTGTGTCTTTGGGTTAGGCGTACCGATGGCTAGCTGTGGCAGCGTGCAGCCCAGCCGCTCAGCGATTGCCTGCAGCTCTTTCAGCTTCGCCTGCTGGCGTCGGCCCTCCTCGCTCAAGATCTTGTCCTTCAACCACTGGTAGCCCTGTTAACAACACAGCACACCTGCTCAAAAACAGGGGCCCACGCCTACAGCGGTGCACTGACACACACACAGAACACAGAAACACACACGCTCTCGGACACGTAACAACAGCACCTGTGTGGGCGAGGGCCTGTTTTTAAACACGTGACTCTGTCCGCCCAAAAGCTCAAACGAGCAGAGATGAACTCGCTCGGAGAACTTTAGGGGGTAAAGAGATCTTATACACACACACAAACATAACATGACTTTTGAGAACGTGTTTTCTTTCTTTTTTTTTTTTTAAATGTAGTATAAATATTATATATAAAACACATTTCTATAAATTTAAAGCCAACATGAAACATTTGCAACTCATTGAATTTGGTAATCTGGCATATTTCCAAATGAAATCAGTGATTTAATATAAATATTAAACATGTGAATGAATATTCATAATTGAAAATGAACAGCATTTCAATGCATCGCAAAGGTAGCAATTCTTTTAATCATAATTGGCTATTTTTGTTGAATCTTTATTGAATTAGCATGCAGTAAATTACTGTTAAATGGCAATGTTTAAAAAAGGCTAAATACCTACAATAACAGCATAAAACGTCTCGGTTACGGATGTAACCCTCGTTCCCTGAGTAGGGAACGGAGACGTTCCGTCGGATGACGACGAATGGGGGGGGGGTTTCGCTTAGAAGCCAATCAACTTCAAATACTTCAAAACGAGCCAATGGCAAAGAAATGCCATGGGTCTGCGGAATTTGCATAGCGTAACTCCGCCTCACCTCGTGAGTATATAAGGAGAACGCTGGCAGCAAACCGGCATGTTTCTTCGCTGAGGAGCCAACCTGAGTTCAGGCGATCCCCGCGGTACAGCGGAAGTGGCAGGAAGACGGAACGTCTCCGTTCCCTACTCAGGGAACGAGGGTTACATCCGTAACCGAGACGTTCCCTTTCGTTGTCACTCCGAGTTCCGTCGGATGACGACGAATGGGGATACCAGTCTAATCACGCCATTTCTCAGCTGTCTTCCAGTGCCCTGCGTAAATCTGAGATCCCTGTCGTGAGACTAGCACGGACGAAGGACTCCTATTTAACACAGGAATACCAAGGTACACTGGGGAGCATATCCCAGATCTTAGGGAAGTATGCAATTACTGCCAACCCAGAGGGGGGGACTTAAGAATACACATATGACCCGAGGGATGCATATGGGGAATCACTGGGGTGTCCAGCCGCAGGTGGAATATTTCAACCCCAGGGGTGGCAAGGTGGCTTGCCAAGGGAAAGACACATGCTCAGAGAGGCTTACAGTGGGAATACACATGTGGGGGTAGCTCCGGGAGGTACCATGCACACGGGAGGCACCTAGCCGACGCGCAGGCAAGAGACACTGGCGCCGACGTCAGGAGTGCTGGAGGAACTCAGGGCTTTCGGAGAAGCTCACCTGAGGAGAATATCGCACGTATCCAGTCCGTGGAGTGGAGTGGCGAGCAAGCGAAGACACCTGAGCGGGTCCGGTACTAGCTGGTTGAAGCGAGTACATGAGAGGACACTGGCTCCACTCGGAGATTGTAGAATCTGGCGAATGTGTTAGGTGTCGCCCAGCCTGCAGCTCTGCAGATGTCTGTTAGCGAGGCGCCATGCGCTAGAGCCCAAGAGGATGCCACACTCCGGGTGGAGTGGGCAGTCACACCAAGGGGGCACGGTCGACCTTGCTGCTGGTATGCCAAAGCAATGGCGTCCACTATCCAGTGAGACAACCTTTGCTTGGAGAGAGCCTTTCCCTTCAGCTTCCCACCATAACAGACAAAGAGCTGGTCTGAGGTCCTGAAACACTGCGTTCTGTCTACATAGATGCGAAGAGCACGTACTGGACAGAGCAGTGCCAAGGCTGGGTCTGCCTCCTCCGGGGGCAGCGCTTGTAGGTTCACCACCTGGTCCCGGAAGGGAGTGGTAGGAACCTTGGGCACATATCCAAGCCGGGGTCTCAGGATCACGTGAGAATAGCCCGGCCCGAATTCTAGGCACGCTTCGTCAACGGAGAATGCGTGCAGGTCCCCCACCCTCTTAACGGAGGCCAATGCAGTCAGAAGCGCTGTCTTCATAGATAGGAAGTTTAGCTCGACTGACTGCAAAGGCTCAAAGGGAGCACTACGCAGGGCAGTTAGGACCACTGCGAGGTCCCAAGAGGGTACGAGAGGAGGGCGAGGAGGATTCAGTCTCCTCGCTCCTCTCAGGAACCTGACGATCAGGTCATGCTTCCCCACCGACTTACCTTCTATAAGATCATGCTGTGCGGCAATAGCGGCGACATAGACCTTGAGGGTGGAGGGAGACAGCCTTCGCTCCAACCCCTCTTGAAGGAAGGAAAGCACGACGTTGATCGAACATCTCCGGGGGTCTTCTCGGTGAGAAGAGCACCAGTTGACGAAGAGGTTCCACTTCAACGCATAGAGGTGTCTCGTGGACGACGCTCTAGCGGAAGTGATGGTAGCCGCCACCGCTGGTGGCAGGGTACTCAAACCTGCCTCGTCCCGTCCAGGAGCCACACGTGGAGGTTCCAAAGATCGGGACGAGGGTGCCATAGGGTGCCCCGTCCCTGAGAAAGTAGGTCCTTCCTCAGAGGTATGGGCCAAGGAGGTGCTGTCGCGAGGAGTACAAGTTCGGAGAACCAGGTCCGGGTGGGCCAGTACGGCGCGACCAGAGTGACCTGCTCCTCGTCCTCCCTGACCTTGCGCAGGAGTTGCGCAAGAAGGCTCACTGGGGGAAACGCATATTTGCGGCCCCGCGGCCAGCTGTGCGCCAGAGCATCCGTGCCGAGCGTGCCCTCGGTCAGGGAATAATACTGGGCGCAATGGGTCGAGTCGTGAGAGGCAAACAGATCTATCTGTGCGTCCCCGAACTGGTCCCAAATCAGCTGAACCGTCTGGGGATGGAGTCGCCAATCTCCGGGGAGGGGCTGAAGCCGTGACAGCTCGTCGGCTGCACAGTTCAGGGCTCCAGGGATGAAAATGGCTCGAAGCGACCTCAGATGCTTCTGACTCCATAAGAGGAGGTGGCGGGCGAGTTGCGACATACGGCGGGAGCGCAGACCACCTTGACGGTTGATGTACGCTACGGTCGCGGTATTGTCTGATCGGACTAGTACATGCTGGCCCGAGAGCACGGCTCGGAAGCGGCGCAGGGCGAGCTGTACAGCCAGCAACTCGAGGCAATTGATGTGCCATAAGCGGTGGGGTCCTGTCCAGGAGCCCGCGGCAGCACGTCCATTGCACATGGCACCCCAGCCCGTGGTGGAGGCATCTGTCGTTACAACAACATGCCGGGAAGCTCGTTCCAGAGGCACTCCTGCCCGTAGAAAACTGAGGTTCCCCCACGGGGTGAAGGTCTGACGGCAGGTCGGAGTAACTGGTACTCGGAGCGTGCCGTGTTGCCATGCCCACCTCGGGACTCGGTCGCGAAGCCAAAGCTGAAGCGGTCTCATATGAAGCAATCCGAGCGGCGTTGCCGCGGCTGCAGATGCCATATGCCCCAGGAGCCTCTGAAAAAGTTTCAGTGGAACCGCACTCTTGCCCTCGAACTGTCTCAGGCAAGTCAGCAGTGACTGCGCGCGCTCGCTCGTAAGCTGCGCGGACATGGCGACCGAGTCGATCTCCATACCGAGAAAAGAGATCCTCTGCGCGGGGCAAAGTTTGCTCTTCTCCCAGTTGACCCGAAGGCCCAAACGGGCTACATGGCGGAGTACCAAATCCCTGTGTTCGCAAAGCTGATCTCGAGAGTGAGCTAGAATCAGCCAGTCGTCGAGATAGTTCAGAATGCGAACCCCGTGTTCCCGGAGGGGAACAAGGGCTGCCTCGACGACCTTCGTAAAGACGCGAGGGGACAGGGCTAGCCCGAATGGGAGAACTGCGTACTGATATGCCTGACCCTCGAAAGCAAACCGAAGGAACGGTCTGTGTCGAGGGAGAATGGAGACATGAAAGTAGGCGTCCTTCAGGTCGATCGCTGCAAACCAATCCTGGTGCCGCACACATTCGAAAACGCGTTTGGCGGTGAGCATCTTGAACGGCAGCCTGTGAAGGGAGCGGTTCAGAACGCGCAGGTCCAGGATTGGCCGTAACCCACCGGTTTTCTTCGGGACAATGAAATACGGGCTGTAGAAGCCGGTCTTCATTTCGGCTGGAGGGACAGTCTCGATCGCACCCTTCGCCAGCAGGGTAGCAACCTCCGCTCTCATGATAGGGGCATTGCCACCGACCAAAGTGGAGCGGACTCCCCTGAAGCGGGGAGGAGACCGCGCGAACTGAATCGCGTAGCCGAGCCTGATCGTTCGTGCGACCCAGCGGGACAGGTTGGGAAGCTCTAGCCAGGCTCCCAAGGACTGAACCAGCGGGGTCATGCGAACCACAGACTTCCCGTCGGTGGGGCAGCGAGGCGGTATGACTGACCCAGACGTGGACGGCATAGCGGCCCGATGTGGGGGTGCAGTCATGAACCGCGCCCTGACAGAGGAGACCAGGGAAGGACGAACGTTCCACGGGGGTCTGCTCTGCCAGGGGTCTGGCGACAGAGGGGGATGAGAGTGGTGCGGTCCGGGGACGGCACGCACTGTCATCCGACTCTGGGACAGAGGAGGACGAGGGGTGCACGGCCCGGGGGCGGCGCACCGTGTCGTCCAAGAACTCTGTGTGCTCAGGGATGAACGTGTTATTTCTTTCTTTAACCACATTAGGGTACTGCCCACCCGTGGGTGAGCAGCGGGGAGTGGAGAACAAAAGATTCTCCCCCGGCCCTCCACCGGGGGAAGGAGTGGTCCTGCAACCACCTCCTGAGAAAAACACGTCATCCCTGAGCAGCCCGTCTCAGGAGCGCCGCTTGGCCCGGCGTTTAGCGGGGGGCGGGGCTGGAGAGGGCTGGGGCGCCTTCTTGCGACTTCCTCCGCGACCGGGCCCGGGTGGAGGCTGCTGCTTGGGCCGGGCGGGAGGGGTGGGAGTCGCAGGAGGGCGCCCTCGGCGGCGAACAGACTGAGTACTCTGCCCGGTCGGCTGGGTGGAGGCAGCAGCGGGCCGTCGGGGCAGAATATGCTTGATAGCCTCAGTCTGTTTCTGCGCAGTCGAGAACTGTTGGGCAAAGTCCTCGACTGCACCGCCGAAAAGGCCATCTTGCGATATGGGGGTGTCGAGCAGCCGGGACCGCTCGGCATCCTTCATATCGGCAAGATTGAGCCATAGATGTCTCTCCTGGACCACGGCTGTGGACATCACCAAACCCAGGGAGCGTGCGGTCACCTTCGTCGCTCGGAGAGCAAGGTCGGTGGCGGCGCGCAGCTCATTGAAGAGCCCTGGGTCTGTCCTACCCTCGTGCATGTCCCTGAGCATCTGGGCCTGGTAGACCTGCAGAATGGCCATGGCATGCAAAGAGGTGGCTGCCTGTCCCGCAGCTCTGTAGGACTTCGCCACTAACGTAGACGAGTACCTACAGGCTTTGGATGGGTGCTTTGGCTCACCACGAGACGAAGCGCTCTGAGGACACAGTTGCATCGCAACAGAGCGTTCGACCGGGGGAAGCCCAGTGTACCCACGGGCAGCGGCCTCATCGAGGGGAGGAAAGGCGGATGAAATCATCGAGCGGTCGCGGGAAGACATGGGAGTCTTCCAGGACTTCGAGATTTCATCATGCACGTCCGGGAAGAAAGGTATCGGGGCCTGACGGGGACGGGGATCCGCAGCCTGACCCAAATACCAATCATCCAGCCGCGAGCGCTCGGGGCAGGGCGGAGGGTTCCACTCTAACCCGATGCTCGCGGCGGCTCGAGACAGCATGGCCGTCATCTCTGGATCTGACTCTGGCACAACTGTAGTCACACCCGAAGGCGGCAGCTGTGATGAGTCTTCACTTCCAGCAGACTCAGACCCACCTTGTGATGCTGCAATAGACATGGCATCTTCCTCTGGAGCGCCAAAGGAAACCCGCGGGACACCCGAAGATGATCTCGCCGGAATCCCCTGAACACTCACGGGTTGCAGCATTGGAGAGGGTGCGGCTGGGCACGGACTGATAGTCGGCGCTTGGTTCCAAACCGTCACCCTCAGATCACCCTGGCCACCAGCCGAAGTACTAGCTCTATTTCTAGAGTCAGTAGATCGGGGTGTGGATGAGGGGACCCTCACTCTTGCGAGATCACCGAGTCTTGACCGTAATGCTGCGATGGTCATGTTCCCACAGAGAGAACATGAGTCATCCACGAGTGCTGCTCTAGCGTGATCAATGCCCAAACACACTATGCAGCACCCGTGCCCATCAGAGTCGTCAACCAGCCTACCGCAACCAGAAGTGCACGGGCGAGGCATCTTTAAAAAGACGTGCCACGTGCAAGCTCTTTTGTGAGAAAAAGAAACCTGATTGTGTTGAAGCGCTCGGGGAGAAACACACTCGCTGTCGAACCACAGACAGATAAGCAGGAAGTGCGCGCTCGCCGAAGATCGCCGTCACACCAACACCAGATAATCTTGCTCGTTTGAAGAACTGACAATTTCAGGAATGGCTTGTGGAACGAAGGATTAACTTGGCTCCAAAGCGAAAACATGCCGGTTTGCTGCCAGCGTTCTCCTTATATACTCACGAGGTGAGGCGGAGTTACGCTATGCAAATTCCGCAGACCCATGGCATTTCTTTGCCATTGGCTCGTTTTGAAGTATTTGAAGTTGATTGGCTTCTAAGCGAAACCCCCCCCCCCCCATTCGTCGTCATCCGACGGAACTCGGAGTGACAACGAAAGGGAACAGAGCAGTGTTGTTATTGTAACAAAAACTATTAAAAAATGTTTTTGCTAATTGAAATAAAGCTTAAATAAAATAAAATGTAAATATAACTTTGTGCTGCCTTTACAACTAACTGAAATAAGTTGAAGTACAATTTAAAAAAAATAAAATAAAATAAAAGCTAAAAAGGAACATTAAAGAAAGTAATAAAAATGAAACAAACTAAAACAAAAATTACAATGAAAACAAAAAATATAAAAATAAAAGCTAATTCAAAATAAAATAAAAATCTACAGATCGTACAGCATAAATACAAAAATATTATATAAATAATGCTAAAATGACACTGAAATATACTAAATAGCTACTTGGCTATTGGTTAGCCAAATTAATAACAAATAGTCTGCCTGGACTGGGTCACGTCAGTCATAAAGGAATGTCATTTCAGAGGCAAAGCAAGTTATTGATGATAAAAAAAAAAATGAAGTTGAGTTATGAGTAAATGTCTGAAATTAGTACATTTTTACTTCATGTTGACTTTAAAGTACAAACTAATTAGAGGATAATTTGTACCAAATAGCAAAAAGCAAATGTTTGTGCGTGTGCTAGACCAGGATAAATAATCCAGGTTCAGGTCCATCATTAGTAAATATTAATTAACAGTGGAAAAGGACCAGTGTGGTCTAGTGATCTAAACACTCATGGGTCTCCGAGTCAAACGGACCCATCACTGTTCAGACCACCAGCACGGTTCTGTTATAGTCAAGTGTCAATCCACATGTACGTTACACAGAGGTAACAAGAAATCAGGAATGTTTAACAGTGTGACACAAGACTACAGGAGGAAGATGATGGGTCACAAAAACACCAATTAGCCAAAACATGCGACTACGCCAACATACAGCTCGGGAAATGGGTGATTTTAATGTGCACTTGTGTGTGTGTGTGGTTTAGTGTGCTTGAAAGAGATGGATACACAGATAAAACAAGTGCCAATCCTCCTCAGAGTTATCATAGAAACTCATTCACATAAAGAAAGAAATGTTGAAGATCAGGCGTGTGGATTCATGCCATCAACAACAAACACATCTACAGGAAAACACCCAACTATAGAACCTGGAACACACGGAACACATCCACATTAGAACACCAAACACAAAGGAATCACATATGAGGTCACTAATGTTTCCAGAGGACCAGGAAGAGGAGGACACAGAGAGACTCATGGGATATGCAGTACCTTCAGTGAGGCACGAGAGTATGCTGGCACCCCGCTGTCGTATTTCCCTGAGATTATCCCACAGGCCAGCGGAGACCATGTCATCGCACCCACACCTGAGAAGACAGGTCGAAACCATTTTGAAACGGTACGTTTGTTGTTGTCTGTACGCTGTTTCTCTGGGCTCGACAGACAGCAGCATCACTGACCGATCTTATGGAAGAGTTCAGGAAGCTGCACCTCCACTTTCTCCCTCTGGAACATGTGATATTCTGATTGTTCGCAGATTGGTGGAATCTGGTTGAACTGTCGGGCCACAGAATATGCTTCCTACAAAACATGAGTCAAATGATAAGGTTAGTGTTCTGAAAGCATGAATGCAGTGCAAATAACCTCGTCATATAACAGAAAAAATATATTTTTCTCGTTCTTTTGTGTTAAGTGAGTTACAAAACTCAAACCTCCCTCCCCAGTCCACCCGGACCATTTATTGAAACTGAACTATAAAACATAAATTGTACGTTTTTAGTCTAAATTGAATGCAATGGGGGAGAAAAGCCCTCAAGGCGAGACACTACAGATGAATAGGGTAAAATTTTTAAATAATAGATATCACCATGAAATGTTCTCAGTTGATTACTTACACAAGTATATAAAAAAAAATGTATTACAAGTTTTTGAAATTTGTATGTTTAATTGTCCAAATTAGGCATTATCTCATTAAATATGCATTATTTTGCATATATTTTCGGTAGATAGATCTGAACATATGATAAAGCCAGGTGCAAAATTATTTTTTCATTTTGTTTACACACGAGATGAAAAAATTATTTCAGAGGGATTTCAGGATATATGCTTTCATTACCTAGGAAATAAAAATATACTGTCCATAGCCTTAGAGAATCAATTCTCGCCATATTTTTTTTATTAAAATGTCACATAAATCAGGCCAGGAATGATTTATAAACAAATCCCTCTGAAAATATCTTCAGAATACTGCTAAGTGTATAACTGGAAAGTTTGGTGTACATAGGTGCTACACAGGCTGAGATGTTTCTACTGGAGAATGGCAAAAAACTCATTTTGAGAAAACAGCATTTAAAGATTTGTAATGTAAAAATTCATACTTTTTTTAGTGGAAACAACTATTTACAGACACAATAATATTATCAAATCATTAGCAACAACAAAACAAACCACCTAAATCACATTACAACTTATAACACAGCATTTATGGCCTTCAACTGAACAGAAAAAGTGTCAAAAACACACATCTAAATGTCAGAGCACGTCACGTGATGCATCTGAACGAATCACGTTGTCAGAAATTGACATCAGCCAATGAGATTTCGGTTTTAGAGTTAAATGCTCATTGTACTTTCACGATTGGTGGCTGATAAAAAGGAAATGACCATATTTGGATCCGACAACAATGTGCGAGAGAGAGAGAGAGAGAGCGCTTTCCAACGGTGTGTGAGAGAGAGAGAGAGAGAGAGAGAGCGCTTTCCAACGGTGTGTGAGAGAGAGAGAGAGAGAGAGAGAGAGAGAGAGAGAGAGAGAGAGAGAGAGAGAGAGAGAGAGAGAGCTTTCCAATGGTGTATGCGATGACAGGGTGCAGATCGCGATCATGTTGATTTAGAACGACAACTATTTGTTGAATTTAGGAGAAATCTACAGACGCAAACAGACAAAGTGTAGTAAAATAAAGACCTAAATGTGTATTTTGGAAAAAATTTCACCACAAGTCTGAAAGAAGACATGTTATTGAAGACAAATAGCCCAAAATCTCAAAATTGGCCAGTGAAAAAAAAAACGATGTTTTTGCCTGTCTCGCCTTAAAGAAATAATACAAAGACAACAAATAGATATCAGGCATTTATAGTCTGAGTCATAAACAAATTACTCTTAACTTATGAGAAAGTTATTCGAATCCCATTCAAACATAAATGACTCTTATGAGCCAGGTCTATGAATCTGATTCACAAACAAAACACTTAATAGGCCCATAGTTCTTTGAATCTAATGTCTAAATAATTGTCAAGTCTTAACAGCCTGGACTTGACAAATCATAGACTACACTGGAAATTAATTAAGATTGAAAGAATCATGAATGATTTATTAATTCATTAACAAAATCACTAGAATCAAAAATAGAAGACCCATATTAATGCCATTGATCTGTAAGATACAGTAGCAAATGAAATTTTTAAAGTGACACCTCGCTCACATCTCTTGGTCTACTATCACAGTGGCACTTTATAACTTTATTCTCTCCATTTTTCTTTACTTCTAACCACTATTAGCAATCTCTTTTGTGGAAATGTTTTTATACTACATACATAACTATTTAACCATTTTATAAAATGTCAAAAAACTTTAAATTTAAAATAAAACCAAAAAAAATCTAATTTTTAAAGTAACAAAAACTACAGTATATAAAATAACACTGGACAGTGACTCGAGTTGACTGACGAGGCGTCACTGAACATGAACAGAGCGTCGTTTAACATCGTCACTGTGAAACTGTTGGTCTGACTCGTTGTGGTGCTATTTTAGGTCTCCGATACACCCTGTATGTAAGTTTAGACTACCTCACTGACAGCACCTATTTAAACAGAAGCATCTTTAGATTGAACAAGCGTTTAAAGAGCTCTTTTGAAAGGCTCTTCGGGAACAAAAGCAGTCGGTGGTGATGCTGATTACAGGGGTGTGAGCATCTAAAAGTTAGGAGACTGTGACTCACCATGATTTCCATCGGACTCCAGCGTGACGTGCCCCAGTACATCGCCATTCCCTGATTGATCACATGCGTCATCGCCCGCACCGTTTCTGCCAATCAGACGGCAGATTTTCAGAGATTTACCGCACAATACATCATGTCACGGTGCCATTAGAATGCGTCACTTTGGATGAACGTGTGAAATATTAACAAGAAAAAGAAAAGAAGCTCGATTAATGCAAGGTTGGGGAGTTAAAATGATAAATCGCTTCTTGAGCCTGGAGAATTTAATCAATATATGTGAGACAAAATAAACAACTCGTGCTTCGGGTCAATATGAATCTCGGCTCAAAGAAACAAAGCTTCGAATGAGGGCTGGGTACCTAATAACCCAGGCCAGCGATGGTCAAACATCAGTCTTATGAGCTAGACAGTCATTTACTGCTCTCGCTTGACTAAATGAGATCTGTCTGAAAGCGAGAGAAAGAAACTGACTACTGAATGTCGAGCTCTTTCATGACAAGAACAGCAGATGTCTGCAGACCCCCGAGCTGTTTGTGTTTCAACCATTGAACTGTGAACTTTCTAAAGGGCAACTAGGCTAATAAAAGAAGATCAAATAACATCTTTGTCTTGGTTATTAAAAGAGCAGCCACCCCTTCACCTTAAAACATTGGTTGAGATTTAATTTAGTTTGGCGACTTACAAACGGTTGCATTTTAAAAGTGAGCACCACAAAGTAGCATCTAATTTTGTATAAACTTGGATATACAATTAAAAATAAAGGTTGCAAAAGGGTTTTTTCCACACAGAAAAAAAAAAAAATCCTTTCATTGACCAGTTCTTAAAAAGAACGTTTGTGGAATGGAAAGGTTTTATGGATGGAACCACAGATGCCAATAAAAAAACCTTTATTTTTAATATTGTAATCACCTCTCCTCAAAAAGACACATGATTTGAGGAATCAATTATATCTGGAACACAAACAGTAGAACAAATGAATTGAGATTGAGATGTACCTTCCATGGGTGTGTTGGGGTCTGGTCTGTTTGCAAACACTACATCCACATATTCTAACTGCAATCTCTCCAATGATGCCTTTAAACCTACAGAAGAGTCACTCAAATCAATCCAGCACACAATTAAACCAGTTCTGCCAACTACTGCTAATGCATATGATTTGTGGTCTACTCACCTTCTATAATGTGTTTTCTTGACAGTCCTCTCTCTGTCTCTGCTCTAGAAAACAACAGGATATGTACTGTTATGCAATTATCATTGATGCCATCTTTAGTAAATTATATTAAAAAGACATTACTTGGTTTGATATTAGAACTGAGGACATGATATTTTATTCAATGCAAAATATAACACTCTATTTCAAAGATTTAAGTGTTGTTTACCGAAACTAATAGAGGTACATTACCCATTTAATCAAGAATTCATAAGTGAAAATTATAACTCCTGAACTTCAAAGTTTCAAAAGTATTATTTGTATCATACTAGAGCTGCACGATTGATCATTAAAAGATCACGATCTCGATTAAAAACCCAACAATTTCATTCCTAAATAACTATGATTCGCCTGTGTCTATTAAACCTTTGACAAAATCACAACAGAACATTAAAATCTGCGTTGCCGTTACCGCAGAGAAAGCGGTTATCATGTTTAGGAAACGGCTTCACAAACGGTCACACAGTATCAATATTTCTGTTACAAATATTCAAATTATCACAGAAGTACTGGGATAAAAGTTTATAGTTCAGATATAAACACTGATGTCTATGGAAGCGATCATAATAGAGCAAATCACTGCTTCACTAGGTGAAGTTCCACCACTAGGTGGCAACAAGTTACTAATAAAAAAATGGTTTGTCATTGAATAATTCAGCCAAGAGATTTGTTCAAAAATGCTGATTCATGCAGTAATGAAACAAGTGAAGTCTTTATGAGGGAGTCATTGAATCAATCATTCAAACCGATTTTCTTAAAAAAATTAATTCACATTTATTTAACATTTTTAAATAGACTGCAGCAATTAACATTTTGTCAGAACCAATGGTAGATTACATGTTATCTTGTTTAGTTGTTTGTTCAGAATCGTGGGAGAATCGTGATCTCTGTTTGAAATAAAAAAATCTTGATTCTCAATTTAACCAGAATCATGCAGCTCTATATCATACCATTATTCATTTTATAATAAATAATAAATATACATACTTTCCACCCCAAAATATTTTGGTTGTAATGACTAAACTGGAGCGTCTGCAAAAAAGAAAAAGGACAATTATTTTAAATTAGGTCACACTTTTTGAAAGGCTTTTAGGAAGCAACTAAGAAGTTGCAAATAATTACAACTGAGTAACAATTTTTATTTCAAAGGAATGAATGTACATACAAACACACACACGTTTACTTGGCTGTGTAAATACGGACATGCAACAGACATCTACTGGTTTTATGTAAAGCTGCATTTATATATGAAATGCATTATATATATATATATATATAGGTAGTTCTATCAGATTTATCTCACTTCCACTCACAAACTATAACCAAGAAACCCCCCCCCCCCCCCCCACACACACACACACGCTATGTGAGGGGTTGTGTGCCCTGATATTGATGCACACTGACTAGCAGGATGACTAAGCATCACAACCACGCACACACACACACTCTCTCTTTCCAGCAGAGAGCTCAGTTACGCTTCATCTCATTATGCAGAAACAGTGAGAGCCCACCCTGCTTTAAATTAAAACATCTTAATAAGGGCTTCTATTAACCATGAACTTCCTACATTACACAAACATACATCAGGACATCAACTGCACAACAAACAAACACACACACAACTGCTCTATAATTCAATATCTAGATGGGACATAGCACCAGGCTACAGGGCTTTAATAATTTATGCTTTTGCCTGTCTTGGGTTGCGGTGGCACAATCTCTGAGGCACTGGGCCGAGTTATCAGCACAAGATAAGAGACGGCCGAAGGAAATGAAAAGCTGTATGCTGTTAATGAACATACCTCCATCCTTTCTTCTTTATGATGTTGCCAAGCACCATCTCCGCCCTGCAACAGAAAACCAGATGGTTATCGGACTAATCCGTCATCTTATTGACATCTACAGCCAACAAAACAGGCCACTGAAGGGACATTTCAAAGGGCTGTAAATCACCTCTTCTATGACAGCAATATTATACAATTCATGCAAATTAAAAACCACACTTCAATGCCAAAAGACTCCACCAATATTTTTTATGAAAACATACCAGGTATTTTCATATTGAGGGTGGTTCCTTGCCATAACCCAGGAATAAAAACTAGGGCTTGATGATGACACAAATTTCATGATTCAATTTGATTTGATTCAAATTAGGGATGTCCCGATCCGATCACGCGATCGGAAATCGGGCCCGATCACGTGGTTTCAGACTCGATCGGAATCGGACGTTACCTCCCGATTAGGACTCGGATATATGTAAATTAGGGGTGTAACGTATATGTATTCGTAATTATTGAACCGTTTCGGTACGAGGCTTCCGGTTCGGTACGCATACAAACCGAACGATTCCTTGGACCATTTTTCCTGCCGACAAAATTCGCGCTGGCGCGATCACCACAACGTTGCGCAACATCAAATGGCAAACGTAATGAAAGCGGAACGAAACTGCGCTACTTATTATATTGTGCTTAACTGACCATTTATCAGTTCGGACCAGCAACATCTGTGCAGCACGAGATCAAGTGACAGCGCTAAGAGATCCAGTGAAGAAAACATTTGAATTCGCCACTGAAGTAGTAACATTGCTGCGAGATCTAGTGAGAAGCATTCACATTTCTCTGTTATTAACCGCAGATCTCTATTAGATCAAACAGCGCTGACGTGGGAACCAGGAGAAACATTGTGCCGTGAATGAACATGGATTTAATGTTGCACTTCAAAACTCAAATATTATATAAATATATATTTAAATGTTATTTTTAATGTGATTACCAAAACATTATTTGTTCATCTTTCAAAGATTACCCCCATGTATAAACCTGAAAGTTTCAAGATGTAGGAAAACTCACACTTATTTAAAAATAGTTTTTCTTTTAATAAATAGGAAATTTCTCTGGCATTTCTTTCTTTTTTGCTGTATCGTATCAAACCGAACCGCAAATTTTGTGAACTGTTACACCCCTAATGTATATATATATTCTCATTTTTTTATACACTTTTAAAACATTTTTATTTTTTGTTTACATGCCTGCCGGGTATTTTAAGTTGAGGTGCTATTTGTTTTTATATTAGACTTTTTCTATATTTACTGTTGCACTAAAGTCCAAAAGTGAAGATTTTATGTTATTTATTACTTGATTGTTCAAGCTACCTCACAGAAGTGCTCTATTTGTTAACAGAGTTGTTGAATGTTAAAATAAGGTGAATTAAATAAAAAATAAGGAACATCCTGGATCTGTTTTTTTCTCAATTCTTTTTTTATGTATTATATAAGTATCGGATCGGGACTCGGTATCGGCAGATACTCAAAATCAAATGACTCGGAGGCAAAAAAACCTGATCGGGACATCCCTAATTCAAATCACAAGCTTGCGAGTAGGTTTAATTCTGATCTCGATTCAATTCAATTCAATATTGATTCATTTTGATATATATATCAGGTACAGGACATGTAAATCTTTCAAGGAAAAAAATATCTTTCAACTAATGCTCCACTCTAGAGTTTATTTATCTAGCTATCGATAGTGCCCTGATGAAAACAGCTGTATAATAAATATCCATTATGTTCCCTCTGGCTTTGATTGTCATGTCATGCATCAATTTGCATTCAGCGTGGACAGGCACAATGTTGAAAACGATGCTCCTGGTTAGAACACACTGTGAACCTCAGACAGCACATTCATGGATTATTCATGGACTGTCTGATCCTTATCACACACAAAAAAGAATGACGAGAGTTTTCTTAAAACAGCAGGTGTGGCTGGCTTTACACAATTTCTGAAAGTCTGGGTGCTCAATGACTTTTGGTTGCTTTGTAACGCATGCATTGGTTAAATCTGAGGCTGCGCAAGGCTAGCATCTCCAGTTACAGTTGGAGAGAGTGCAGACATTAAGCGATAAGGCATGTGAATGAGTAATTAACAAACACCTGGGTGCTAAGAGCATCTTTAACTCCCTGAGAAGTGTGCCTACCGTACTTTATATTTGCAGACAGGGAGGAGTGTCAGTAACAGGCTGGAGACTAAAAGGCTCTCTGGCAGCCATTAGTGGAGCTGAAGGTGCTAATTGAGCCCAATGAGGATACAGATCGGGTTGTGATTTTCCCCGGTGAGTGAGATCTCTCCCAGGCCAAACACTAGTCAATGAACCGTTGTTCTGCAATTCAGTCAACGCTCCAAGACGCCACAAATCCCACTGCTTTACTATTAATCTCTCTTAAAAATCCTTCTGGAATCTTGTTTTTCCTTTCAAATGTTTGATGTTATGGGAAGACTATTAAAGGAATATTTTTAAAAGACCACTTTAGTGCTTCTCTTTGCCATATAGTGAAAGTGAATGAAGCAAGATGCTGTCACGCTCCAAAAACAACTAATGTTACAATATACATCCCCTAACTACCAACCCTTAAACAATAAAGTTGGGGGAAAATGTTTTCATTCACTGAAATAAATTTGACGTAAAATGACAAAATAAATATTAAAACAATTTAAACCAAAATTAGAAATGTTAACTTGGCAACTAATTGAAATAAAATAAGTTGAAGTACTAAAATCACTAAAACTGAAATAGATGTAAATTAAAATTATATAGAAATGTTTTTAAAAAATAATAATAAAATGATTAAAAGCACACAAAAAAATTACTAAAACAAACTAAAAATTAAAGTGAAATATATAAAAATAAAAGCCAATTCAAAATATGAATAAACACTATAATAGTATTTTAAAAAACAATAAAATAACACTTTCATCAGGTTAACCAACATCTCCATTTTTTTCCTTATGGACAAACAGCTCTAAACGTAAATATAAAATATGCATGTTTTTCATTGCACATAAGGAATGGTCATTATCATAAAATAAACCCAAGCACAACCAACATTAAGCAAACCTGCTCACTGTAAATAATCCATCTTATACTGTATATGTATGGCTGTGTGCATATAAATAAAGAAATGAGGCAATATTATAAAAAATATCTGATCACAGAAAGGCTGTGACTGACCATTCAGAATCAAGCATTCCAGAGTTGTGTAGTCAGTCGATCAAAAAGATGGATGAACATTGATTCAGTGTTTCAAACTGATCCAGGCTTTACATGAAAACAGAAAGCTGTTGAATAGCAAGCTGTGGTGCTTTGATTTAGTGGTCATTAGCTGAAAAGAGCGGTTCATTAATCCACATGAACGTACGGGCCACCGCTACACCGCACTTCAAAAGGAGGTTCCTGAGACGGCAGAAAGCTGTGAATGTGAGCTGCTCATCTTCATGAGGATATCTGAATATGAATGCTAGTATTCTTGTGTAAGCATGTCGAGCAGAGATGGACACAGATGCGTGAGGGGGCGACTCTGCCTGTGTTTTTGTTTGCTTATGTGCGAGGGAGAGAAAGACAGAGAGAGAGGTGACAGAAGCTGATGTGTGCACATGCTAGGGCAGATACACCCGCGTGTGCCAGCACATGTGTGTGTATTTGCAGGTGTAAGCATTTTGGTGAGATATATTTAAGCAGGGGTGTTTGTCCCGTTACGGCACGTGGGTTTAACACACTGCATTGACCGCAGCTGTATGGTAGATGCTGCCAGAGCCGTGTTTATTCCAAACGGATAAATAAAGCAGACCTTCCCACTCATCTCACCCCATCAGTGATGCCCACGCCTAGCACTGAGCTAATGACAGCGCACATTACCAACTGCTATCCTCACCTAATTTGCACAGTTTATTTATGAAACATCATGTGTCAGGAAACTTTTCTTGTTTAGAGGAAGGAAAATGTGTGCGTTCTAATATGGATTCACAGCACTGTAGGGAATAACAGCTGAAATTAACCCATTGATTTACATGCGCGTTACTGTCAGGATACAAATCTCTCAAATTGGAAATACACTGTATCTCAGCAGCAGGGTCCAAAATTAAGACAAAAATTACCATCAGATGCTAACCTAGGATCCCTAACATTTAGGGAACTTTCTTTGATGAAGCCGCCAAACTAAAACTTAAAAAAAACAATATTTAGGACAACGTATATATATATATATATATATATATAGTACATTTAATAAAAATACTATTGTAATGTAATAATATTCTATTATTTATATATATAATTAAATGCGAGAGATAGTGTTTTAACTTTGTAAAATGGGGCTCTGGACCTACACATAAATGAAAAATAAAAACAGAAAAGTAAACATTTAAGGATTTTATACTCTTATTTTTGGGTCACTACATCTTTTTCCTCATTCCCTACTGACATATATGTTGCTCATAGTATCAGTTTAGGTCAGGTAATCGTATTCATTGTCATAATCCCACTGATTATTGTGCTTTATCTTGCTCACAGCTGATAAATCTCACTTGTTTGAAACATTAAGAGATGCTATCATTTCAAGATCCAACTAAAAGTAATAATCAAGTCTGAAAACTGTGATATTCGACATAAAAATGAATGCACATGACAGTTTAGAGCCCTTCCCTGATCTAGTGGCTTTGTACTGAGTCTTTATGACAAGTTCAACACAAACTCCCACGCAAGACACAGACGAGGAACACCATTTCCAATGATGCCCTGAGTCAGCTGCCATTTGAATGTTCATTCCCCTTTTGAAATGACCCCTAGTTTTAAAGAAAACTTGAAGAGAGTTCATGCTAAAAGAATCAAATGAACTTATAAAACTGACAACTAGCTTTGACATTTTCTAAAGAGCAGCACCAGCACCACAATCCTACAGTGCTGTGAATAGTTGCTATGGCGTGCCAAATATGAGCAAACGCTGCCAACATTTGAAATAAAAATTACTCAAAGGTGGTCTGCAAATGTTATTTAACCTTCTTCAAATATTACATTACTTAAAGGGGACGTATAATGCTATTTCATGCATTCAGACTTACTTACACGGTTAAAGTGTTGGATTCTCATGCAAAAAATGGCCAAAGTAAAAACAAAACAAAAAAAACAACAAGTTGGACGTATGACGGAGTATTTCTGTGCCAAATACACTTCTTCAGGGTTTGTATAAGTTTCGGAAAGTTTTTTTCCCGAGTTTGGCCCTGTATGACGTCATAAAGGGCAAATTACCTTGTATGGGCACTTCTCCTGGAAGAGCACATGCACACATCAACCAGAGCGAGAGCAAGAGCAAAGCCCATCAACGTGCTTTATCTGGGTTACGGAAGTCGTCGGCAGCGCAGGACTTGCTCGAGAAAGATGTCATTTTGTTTTTAGACCACGAAATCAACAATGTCACCAAAAGAAGTGTGTTTTTGGTTGTGAGGGAAAGATAACCTTGTTCATCTTCTCCAAAAACTCAGCGTAAGGGAACAGTGGATGCAGTTTGTTTTTCCGGGGCAGCAACGGAGTTGTGCAAGTGTGTTTGTTTGTTCCCGGCATTTCGGTGACGAATGTTTTATAAACAAGGCCCAGTTCGACGCTGGATTTGCAGATCGTTTGAAACTGTAAGATGGAGAGGTCCCAGCGATAAAAGATCCCGGTCATCGGAACCGCAGCCGGTGAGTGAAACTGCATGAAATGTCTGTGTTTCGTTGGCAATCAGCGCGTAAGCTCTTTAGCTCCGCCCACGGCCCGCCTCCAGGAGCTCGACTGTTTCCGGAAAGAATTGGTACAGAGTATCTGTCTTTTATAAATCTGATAAAACTAAAGACTCTTCGGAGATATGAAGGATGCAATACTACTTTATATGTACTCAAGGTTAACATGAGATTGACAGAAACTGTGTGTTATGTGCCCTTTAATAACTACACAAGATAAACAAAAAGAACATATTTCAGCACATGGCAAAACTACAGTCTACACATATTAATTTGATAGGGTGAGCTGTGTGTTCATTTTGGCGCACTCACTTTCCAGCAGCGTAGACCTCTGCCGTGTCGAACAGATTGATCCCGTTCTCATACGCCAGAGTCATCAGCTGCTCTGCCATCTGCCAGAAGGATTGAAGAGAGAGGAATACAGTTTTCAAGGTGTTGCAGTCTAATCAATTATTTAAAGCTGTATTCTGCATTGTGCCAGTCTATAAGTCATCTTTAATATGTTTAAGTACATTTACAGTATATGCTGAAAATAAAACACTACTGCATGCTAAATAGTGCATAAGCAGACAAAAAAATAACATCTATTATTAAATATTTAATATCAAAGCACTAAAACATTTTGATACATCCACCAAATAGTTTTGCAATAAGTTCAGTTGAACCGTGGTTCATGGAAGAATATTATGCAATTACATTTGTTTTTTCTTACACAGAATCTTAATCTGGGAATATACACCATTAAATTGTGCATTTAATAACTTTTTTTACTTTATGACTTTGTGTTATTTAAGATATCTGAGGTTTTTTTTTTTCAGCCTTAAATTTAAAAAGGAAAATTTAGGATGTTTTCATACATTTTAAGGATCCACAGACATTGTGTTTAAGGTTTAATTTACCTAAAAAAAGAAAGATTTTCATCATTTTACCAACCATCATTATTTCTGATTCTAAACCAGTATATTTTTCTTCCATATTTATTTAAAAACATTCAAATGCATTGTGCTGCAGTCATGAGACAGATTATTTTTGACATCAATGGTAACAAACTTGGTGCAAAGCGCCTTGAGGTGCCATGTTTGAATGACCACAAGCTTAAATGAGATTTGAGAGCTGATTTTTACTCAATCTGTTTCTCACATACTTCAAAATATTTGGAATATAGCACATGAATCTTATGGACTACCTTGATAATGTTCAAGGTTTAACAATATTAAATGGCATTGTGTTCCATGAAATAAATAAAAATAAAATAAATAAATATGGTTTAGTTTGGAAAAATATGAGGGTGAGCATTTTTGGGTGAAGTTTCACTGTAAGTGTTCTCACAAGAACATAAAAGTTCACATCAGGGCTCATCATACCTCATCTGTGATCTGTCCTCCAAACGTCACCCATGTTCCTGTAAAGAGATCTGGAATCAGTCACTGCTTTTCACAAGATAAACAAGGGTTAAATGATTATCAGTGATCCACCAATGACACTGAAGAGTAAAGCCTTAAGATGAAGCTACAGATAACATGGATAATCTGCTGAAGAGAACAGAAAAACACTGGCTGGATGGCTGTCTACCACTAATAGCATCTGGTCGTTTAAAAAAAAAAAAAAAAAAAAAAAATCATCTTGTGGAAAAGAAACTACAAAAGCTTGTATTATTTGCTGCAGGTTTCTTTATCTACTTTATTATAGGCCTTGATCAAGAAGCCGTAAACTCACCTAATCCAAGACACGAGACTCTCAGGCCAGACTTCCCCAAGTTTCTGGAAAAAAGGAAATAAAGACGATGATTAATAGGTTTTAACCTGCTTTCTTTATCACTTTGTTCAATCTAGAAGTCAGCGTCAGATCATTGCAGTACTAAATGAGACTGTCAGCTTTGGCCGTCTCAACCTAATAAAAAAGAAAAAAGAAAAAAAAAAAGCCCCGTTCCAAAACCTTGCGATCTGCCTATCAATACTGCATATTTCAACCAAAAAGGTTTGTTCCCAAAGCCAGACTTATGGTGCCTCTTTTGTACAAAATCTAAGGGAGCACTGCATGTATGTTTCACAGAGAATGCACAGTGACAAGTCAAAAGATATTATATAATTATAATTCAGATTTTTGATTACAAATATAATGAAATAATTGAAATATAAAAATGTGTTAATATAAATATAAATAAATCAATTATATATATATATATATATATATATATAAAAAAAGGATTTCTAAAAAAAATAGTATACAATATTTTACCCAACATTTGCTACATGTTTATTAGCTCAGAGTTTCACAACATTCTAAACTCGAACTCTATTGGAATCAATTGTGAGTCAAGCTCCTGCACGGTTGAGATGTGGCCCATGTATCATGTATGCTATGACAGCAAGGTTTTAGAGCTACTGTCTCCATCAAACCAGAAAAGCACTGAGAAGGATTGAGTTCTCAATGGCCACAGCCTGAGCCCTGTAGATGCCACTGGAGCTGCCAGAGGTGCATATCGAGTTTGTAATGGCGCTTTTCCACTGCGTGGTACGACTCGGCTCGGTTTGCTTTTCCACTGCAGTTAGTACCGCTTCAAAGTGTGTGGGATTATAGTCTGACCGTTATAGTTTATCCGCTCCTCGACAACCAACGAGAGGAACGTCTGCACTTCGTCCACTGACCACGATTCAGCCATTTATTTTTTGGAAGTTTTCTTTCTTTCTTTTTTCTTCAAGCAAGTAGTTTTAAAACAGGTGCTACAGCGGCGGCTGTTACTGGCTATTTAAATCTAGCGGGTTTGATGTCTCGCAAATACAATGACGCTGGTAGTGACGATTCTGTCTGACCAATCAGTGATCTGCAGTGTGTTCACGTCACATTTTAGTATCGGTACGGTACGCTTGGAACCTCAACAGAGTTGGTACCATTTAAAGCGAGCCGAAGCGAGCCGCACCATGCAGTGGAAAAGCGCCACAAGTGAGCCGTACCGAGCCGAGCCGAACCGTAGCATGCAGTGGAAAAGCGCCATAAGTCTTTCTGCTGATTGGTACATCATGGGAAAATGACACTTAGCAGTGCCTGAGGGCAGATTACTGAGCCCAGGGGCTTCTGGGAGTGAGGAAGAGTATGGAGCTATAATGAAGAGAACTGGCTAAAGGAAGGCTCACCAGCCCAGAGTCACAGAGCCACAAGAGAGAGGTTTACCGTCCTCTGAAAGAGTCCAGAGGTGCTGCAGGTCTCACACGGCAGGAATTTAGACTCAACTTTCTTTTGTTTACTTTATTTAACTTATTTAAGCCTTTATGTTGTTTTAGCTTTCCTAATTTTTTCCCCTACAACAAATGTCAAATTGAGAGATATAACTCAGCCTTAAGTGTGTAGTGTCTGCACACAAGCATGTACATGAATACAGAAGTGTGTAACTGGGATTATAGATGATATTTCAAGCTGTCTGAGTGTAGGAGTGCAAGGCATGTATGTGCGTGTTTCTGTAAGAGTGTGTGGGGTTTTTGTGTGTGTTTGAGTGGGGGTGTCTATGCTGGATTAGAAACATGTAGGTGTCCGGTGGCAGAATTCAATGAAAGACAGACCGCAGAAGGCAACACATTGCATTGGATCTGAAAAGTAACCTGCAGATCGGACATTTCTTTTCATGAGATCCTATTCATAGAAGCATTTGCTGGGAACTTTATTATGGCTGGCAATTTCTCCAGGCACCTCAGCACAAAAGTTCAAATAGAAATGTTTGGTACATTTTTAAGCACGGTTTCCTGTAGATATGTAGGAATCTTGAAGTTAATAAGCAAATGTCTTTATCTGCCAGGCATAATGCACTCGGAGAAAAAGAATGAGGATCTGTTCGTAACTTTTTAATTAGACCTTGTGGTGAGACAGATTGTACTGTGTTTGGCAGAACATATGCAACATGGTTCAGATAATTCAGTGTAAATACCTCTTGTGTATTATTCTGCCGCTGTATAGCACAGTCAGACAAAATATCTTAAATATGAAGAGTGTCAATTCTGAACCATACAGTCATCAGACAGAATTGCAAAAACCATTATTCTTGTCGGCTGCCCCCAAACCTGGTTGAGCCAATGTTGCTGTGTGGAGTTAAGGTACTCTGAGCAGTGTCTTTATAGCATCACAGAGCCACAGTGTTCACACGGTTTGGGGAATTCAACCAAATAGCTGAATATTAATCTGGGACAGAAAAAACAACAACAACAACAACATCGCCTCTAAAGGGTCATGAAACACACACACACACACACACACTAGACAATAAAATATATGCATGTGTTGTACATGACGGAAGACAATGTTAGATTACACTGTTTTATTTATAAGTGGAAAACTGCTGACTTTTTGAGGGGTTTGAAATCAATATCAAGTGGAATAACAGTTTTAAAAGTTATTAAAAATGCAAAAGCAAATGTATGGCATTTATTTGTGCATTGAATTACAGATATTTGTGTAATGTACAGTGAGCTAACAAAATGTGTGCATTTTGTTGCATGCAATTATACATTGCAGAGTGCATTTGTGAACCTCTGATACATTGTTAACTCCTTTATAGGTAAAATAAAACTGACTGGATCAGACACAGTTGTCGTTTTCTCTTCTTCTCTGCACTCCACAGCTTTCCACATCTACTTTTTCAATATTTCAAATCAGTCATGAGGATTGATCTGTGCTGAAATAAAAGTGCCACGAAACCTTACAAAGAAATTTCTTTTGGAGCGATACACTTTTTATTTGTAATAACAAAAGTGATACATAATAACAGTACTTATTTTTTTTCCCGTCAATGTACTTTCAATAATGATCGTAATGGAAATGACTCTGTTGCTATGGTTACCTTCTAAGGCGAATTCGACTTGTTTGAGAGCATCTATTTGGTGAATATAAACATTTTGAATAACTTGCAATATGCAAGTTTTAAGTCCCTCAAAACTTCTTTCCGAACTCCCTACAATTTGCACCCTGTTGAGGTGTTTCATCCCACACACACACACAAAAATATATAATTGTGTCTTTGCATGATAGCCATTCAATAAATGATTACACTGTTTGGTGATTGAGTTGTGCAAAACATGAAAACAGGCACTTGCCAAAGACTTCTCAACTCAAGCTGACAAAAATGAGCCTGAAGAGTGTATTATTCTCATTATACGCAGCAAATACCACCCAGTAGGAAACAAACAATATGCCACAGATAAATTCCAAAGCTGTTTATGATTCATTCATTGGTTGTGCCCCTGCTGATAATATGTACAGTGAATAAGATCTGAGATATGGAGATCGGGCGAGGGCTTCTTTCGTGGTTTGATGTTTGTGACATCAAACAAAGTATCCCTAACATGATTAGTACAGATTAAACTGGAACTCTACTGCTGTCAACACCAATAAACAAATGACTGAAGCTATGTAACTGTGTCAAGGCAGCTCAAATAATAAGCACATCCAGTTAAAAGAGCCTGGACTGAAGGCACGAGTAAATCGAAAGACAATCTGGTGTTTTCAGGGCCAGTAAACTCTTACTGTTTCCTTGTTGTCAGTGTTGTGTTGTGTTGAATATTTCACAGGCTGGATCTGAATACTGCATGATGGACAGTTGCCCAGTCACAACTGGACCCAGGTGCAGCGCTGGAGATTGGGTTTGCCAGGAGTTAGCAGAGATCAAGCCAGAGGTCAATAAATGTTACCTGTATCTTTTAGTCAGGTTAACGATATGCAGAGAACACGGGCGGTCAGGTTTGTTTACGAAGCAGAGGGAGTTCAACTTTTCAGAGTTCAGATGACTTCGGTCTCTGTAGGATTGTGACTGCCACCACCTGCTTCAGTCAGCTTCTGAACTCAAAACATCAGGACATCTCACTCTAAAAGTAGAACATGATTTGTCAAAACAGGGTTTTATTTACAAAGTTGTAAATAAAACAGATTATTGCAGTACATTTTACAAGAAAATACTATTTCAGTCTTTCCACTTAATTTCACATTTAATTTAATGTGCTACTTGCTGTTTCTTTGTCATTTAAACAAAAACAATACTAGCAATTACTGAGTGAAAATTGTTTCTGCACCAATTTTTTTCCCAGCACACATTTGTCAGGCATTAAAGAAACAAGTCACCCAAAAAAAAAAAAAAATTCTGTCATAATTTACTCACCCTCATGTCTTTCTAAATGGCAGAAATGCTATTGGTTCCAATTGTCATTGACATGAAACCCTTGGTGCAAAATGTATTGACGTGCCATGTTTAAAATAAAGACATTGCATGGCTTCAAAAGACTTGAAATACAGTGCACAAGTCATATGGCCTACTTTTTTTTATGCCAAAGGGTGAATAAATGATGACAATGTTAATTTTTAGGTGAACTATTCCTTTAAGGCAAATGCATTTCACATGACCAAATGGTCCTCAAAGAAAATGAGAGAATTGTTTGAAGTAGTGCACAAGCTTTGCTGTTACTGTATGAGTTATTATGGCAGGCAAAGGCTAAAAGGTCATGGAAGACAGAAGACATTTGAAGGAATCTACACTCAGTGGGGAATATGTTGAATTCTATGCACACCGTTCTTTCATCCGTGCACAATACTCTGATGGTTGCCTCGTGCGGATTTGTTCGATGAAATTTGTGTTTATGTAAGAGCAATTCAGACTGTGAGCAAGCCTCCTACACCCTGTGCTAAAAGCAGTAGCTCTACCTGAGAACGGCTTCAGCTCTCGTCAGAAAGTTCCATCTCAAAACCCACAGCTTTCCCTCTTCTCCACCACCACCATCCCTTTTTCCACAGCCTCCACACACACGTTACCATTATCAGGATTATGAAGTGGCCCACACAGAATCTGAACGAGCACAATTACACAGACAGCTCTGGAGATGTCAGAACGCCCATCATTCACAAAGTGCTACACAATCCTCTTCAGGATAAATAGGTTGGACACACCCATATCCTCCTGGGACCCAAGAATAGACTTTTGTCCACTGTAGTGGACATTATATTTTAGTGAATTTCTCTGACATCATACATGTCACATGACACAACCTGGGTGTCCTGTAAAGAGCACATTCAGGACTTTTCAGAGATACCAAATGTTTGGAGGTTTCACCATGAAAACAACTTCTCCTTGGTCTTTAAAAATGTCTGACATTAATTTAGTGATCAAATGTAGCACTCTTAAGGAAATAAGATAATATATTGTAATTATAATTTAAATTGGACTACCTTTTCAAATTGTATTTCATAAAACAACATCTCAGGAAAATGCTAAGGGGTTAAAAAACAAACAAAAAAACTTTCTGTTACAGAACAGGGCATTGATTTCAAACGTGTCCACTGTAGAGGACATCAGGACTAAAATCATGTTTATCAGGCATTCTGGGAGACACAACAAGTGAATATGGAAATAAATTATACATCAATATTCCTTTGAAATATTAGATATTATTATTAAAATGTTGCCAATTATTACTCCAATTATTACACTTCTTTTTTCATTAAATGTTGCTCCAAGAACACATTAATGTGCAAATTAGATACAGTGTATAGATACATTGCATTGAATGGGAATATTAATTTATGGCCATTTTACCCACATATTGCAAAAAGTAAAATGGTGTATCAATTCATTCCATTATTTCTTTCATAACATAGTTGAGAATAATCTTTATACAAATTTTGGTTGAAAAAATCCTGAAACCCCAAAATTGATTGGTGATTGAAAAAAAATCCCATTGTTTTTGCCTATACATATAATTTCATGTCATTTTATTTTTTAAACAACTTAGTCCTGGCGTCCACTATAGAGGACATAGCATAACGTATGAATAAAATATTATTTTATATGTGTTTTTTTTTTACCATTTGTTTATTGTGCTCTAAACAGTGTGATGACATGGAAAAAAACTCAATTCAAAAAACTTTTTTTTCTGGGTCTCAGGACGATATATAAAAAAGGCCTTTGTATGTTGCTGCCATGTCACTCACTTACGGCTCTCACTAATGTGATTCATTTATGTTGGCTGTATCAATAATGTACACTATTCAAAAGACGGGTCAGTAAGATTTTTGTTTTTGAGAGAAGTCTCTTATGTTCACAAAGGCTGCATTTAGTCTTATTTAGTTTTTTTTTTATAGTAGGTTTATATGTATAGAATATAATATTTAGTAGTATAGTATTTAATACTCAGATCTACTATCTGAAATGAGCTTTTAGAACAAAACATTGAAATAAAGAACATAAAATTTAAGAGCTCTATGCAGTGTATTTTGCTTGTCTTCAGTTTATTATGTTCAATTTAAAGAACAACACCCTTTATGGAGGCCTCACATAACACCCATAGAAGGTCATAAACAAAATATTGTCATTCAGTCTAACAGCATTATTTTTAACAGTTTATCTCAGTAGTTTCTTACATGCAAAATGGCCAACACAGATAATTGGAAGCCTACATGAAACTGTTTGCAGCCCATTTTACTTCTGCAACACTGGCTAAAACGTAAGCACCCTTGGTGACGTCAGCTAAAACCGAAATCATTTCAGCAATGATTTGATGAAAGATTATGAAAACAAACATTTTCTTTTAGAAATATGTGCACTTATGTAATGTTTTCAATAACACCAGAAACGTGCATTTAAAAAGTTAATACAGACAATTTTGACTCTAAATGTGATCCATAATTGAATGAAAGGATATTTCCTCTCTTAGCACAGCATTCAAATTATATTCTCTGACCAGGAGTATTACTCAACAAAAAGTAAACAAATAAAGGGTTTAAACCTTTTCTAGGGCAAAAACATGTAGTCCACCACAAAACAAATTAGCAGCGAGATGAATAAAAGCATTTATTTCTGGTCAAGCCTTGTCAGGATTAATAAATCTATTCCTAGAACGCGATGAAAACGACAAAGACATTCTGGTGCCAGTGAGAATCCACACGTTTTTAAAGCGCAAACATGCAGGCCTTAATTAAAAGCTATCAGCAATGCACAGAGAGCAGAACATACAGCCATCCATCTCTAGTTCAGAGGCATAAAAAAGAAGTCTGTTATCAGAGTGAAGGATTACACATTCACACTCCTCAAGCCTGAAATAGAAATGCACATGTGAGACGTTTATAGCATTTATAGTGGTATTGTGTGGCTTTGTAGAAGCAAAGGCTGCTGTTTGTTCCTCACAAACATTCATCAGGCATTATTTCATGTGGGAGTGAGTCTGAACTGAAGGTAGTATCAGTTATAGTGATACAGAAGTGCAATAAAATCTCTCAACACGCCTACTCTTTAACACTTACTGCACCACCTTATATATCTCAACACTTTTTCCATCTCAGAACTTCCAATTATGCTTCGCACATGCTATTTAAGTGTGTTTGGTGCGTCATCTAATAAACACTTTAGACATTGAATGTTTCCAGGGAAACTATTACATTAAAAGTACATTTAAATTAACTTAGAAACTATACAGAAGACTGAATGAAATTCTGTTTGTATGACCTTCTATGGGATCATAACTACACTCACCGGCCACTTTATTAGGTACCCCATGCTAGTAACGGGTTGGACCCCCTTTTGCCTTCAGAACTGCCTCAATTCTTCGTGGCATAGATTCAACAAGGTGCTGGAAGCATTCCTCAGGGAGTTTGGTCCATATTGACATGATGGCATCACACAGTTGCCGCAGATTTGTCGGCTGCACATCCATGATGCGAATCTCCCGTTCCACCACATCCCAAAGATGCTCTATTGGGTTGAGATCTGGTGACTGTGGAGGCCATTTTAGTACAGTGAACTCATTGTCATGTTCAAGAAACCAATTTGAAATGATTAGAGCTTTGTGACATGGTGGAAGTAGCCATCAGAGGATGGGTACATGGTGGCCATAAAGGGATGGACATGGTCAGAAACAATGCTCAGGTAGGCCGTGGCATTTAAACGATGCCCAATTGGCACTAAGGGGCCTAAAGTGTGCCAGGAAAACATCCCCCACACCATTACACCACCACCACCAGCCTGCACAGTGGTAACAAGGCATGATGGTTCCATGTTTTCATTCTTTTTACGCCAAATTCTGACTCTACCATCTGAATGTCTCAACAGAAATCGAGACTCATCAGACCAGGCAACATTTTTCCAGTCTTCAACTGTTCAATTTTGGTGAGCTCTTGCAAATTGTAGCCTCTTTTTCCTATTTGTAGTGGAGATGAGTGGTACCCGGTGGAGTCTTCTGCTGTTGTAGCCCATCCGCCTCAAGGTTGTGCGTGTTGTGGCTTCACAAATGCTTTGCTGCATACCTCGGTTGTAACGAGTGGTTATTTCAGTCACTGTTGCCCTTCTATCAGCTCGAACCAGTCTGGCCATTCTCCTCTGACCTCTGGCATCAACAAGGCATTTCCGCCCACAGAACTGCCGCTCACTGGGTGTTTTTTCTTTTTCGGACCATTCTCTGTAAACCCTAGAGATGGTTGTGCGTGAAAATCCCAGTAGATTAGCAGTTTCTGAAATACTCAGACCAGCCCTTCTGGCACCAACAATCATGCCACGTTCAAAGTCACACAAATCACCTTTCTTCCCCATACTGATGCTCGGTTTGAACTGCAGGAGATTGTCTTGACCATGTCTACATGCCTAAATGCACTGAGTTGCCGCCATGTGATTGGCTGCTTAGAAATTAAGTGTTAACGAGCAGTTGGACAGGTGTACCTAATAAAGTGGCCGGTGAGTGTATATTGTTTAGTTAAAAAATGTAGGGTCTGTAAGACTTTAAGTTTTTTTATTCACTGAATACTTTATTCAGCAAGGATGCATTAAATTGTGTTGAAATCAAGTTGCATTAATTAAAAAGTGACAGTCATTTTTTTATAATGTTAAAAAAAATGCTGTTTGTAAACTTTCTATTCAAATAATCCTGAAAAAAAATTATCACGCTTATTCGGCGAGCATCCATTGTAAAACACTCGCAGTACATACATTTTGACAAGTACACGAATATATTGAACTGCGTTCATGCAGAAATACGATGTTATAGCGATCAGTGAGCCGAGAGCGCACACACGGTTTGGTTGTGCATAAATAATAATGGACTCGCACAATGTACGACTCCTGTATGTCACTGTAATCATCTTTACCTTCATTACAATCATCCTCCATCAAAACTTTATTAGCGACACTAGTTTTCTTTATCCAACTGAGAGATGTAGTTTGCGTATCATATGTTCATGAAGCGTTTGGGTGTTTTGAGTCGCCGTTCAGTCTGTATTTCACACTGCGCGAAAACAATCAGAATATGTACGAGAGGTGGTGCTAATTTTTTTTATTTAACGTATTAATAAAATTAATGAATTATATTAATATAGATAATTTCAAGTTAAATATATCCCACCCAGAGGATCACTGAGGTGCCCTAGTGGGGCCTGACCCCCCGGTTGAGAACCACTGATCTAAACAAGCTCATTTTGCAGCATCTGGTGTAATAGGATCTCCTCCAACAAAATCATAAACCTGTTTTACATGAATCATTAATCGAATCCTGACCGGAGCCATTTAATCTGTCCACACAGCTAAACTGAAGCATCTCCACATAGAGTGAGGATAAGCTACTTCAATCTACGATATGGCATCATTCCCAATTCTACACCCACCGGTACAATGCTTTTGTCTATCTAACGGTGGAGAGAGACCAGAGTATAATACTGAGCTGGACTGGGAAAGGTGCTGGTTAATTGAAAGCCCCCCCTCCACTCTTCTCTCTTTACAATGGCCCTGTCTGCTTCGATTCATCTGGGCAGAATGAGATTCTGATTGAAACTGACTTAAAAAAATTACATTAGGTGAGACAAAGGTGCCGGTCTGCCAGAGTGAATCCCGAAAAACAGGACTGGAAGGACTGTTATCCCTTTGAGAGTACAGAGTTAAAAGCTAATTATACTGAAACGCACATTTATTTTTCCATGAATGTGGCATGAACATTCTTCACCTGTAGTTCTAGTAGCCAGCTGCTTGTTTTCATGTTCATTATATCGCATTAAAAGTGGTCAGTGATGTAACTTCCTGTGCTAAAGTTTCACATTCTTGAACCTTGAGTGCAATGGCCCACTTCTGCTTCTCTAGGGACTTAATATGGCACATCATTGAAACTCACCCTGACAAGAGAGCAGTGCGTCTTCCTCTGGGTATTTGGGCACAGTTCTCAAACACACACACAAAAAAACACTCAAAGAAACGCTAAGAAACGGCTCACAGTCTTTCATCGCATATACATGTACTCACAAAGAACACGTTGACCGTAGCGTCTGGCAGGGCTCGATTCGGACCCCTCGAGCTTCATTAGAGAAGATCCGCTCAAAGCGATGCTCTAGTTTATCCACACAGACACACATCCTCTGGCAGAAGATCAGATGCTGACCTTGCAGTCAATAATGGGGGCTTCTAAGAGCCGGAAGGATCTTTGACTATTGGCATCGGGGAAAATCGCTCTACAATCTCAATCTCAAGACAACAGAAGGCGCTGGAATCAAATACTGCTTGCCTTGGAGAATTTAGAACAATAGAAAGAATGTTACCTCTCGCTTAAAGGCATAGGTCACCCAAAAATTTAATTTTTCATATTTACTTGCTCTTAAATCATTCGAAACCAGTATGCTGTACGTAGGCATTTTAGTTTATGGTAACCACTTACATATATATACACAGAGACTAATAACTATCAGACTATCAATGAATGACAACTTGAATAAAAAAAAATAAAAAAAAGTTACTGTATTCCTTCAGAACACCTACAATACAGTGCACAAGTCCTATGTACTACTTCTATAAGATTATTATTAGGGATGCACCGAATCCAGATTTGTGGGGTTCGGCCGAATACCGAATCCACTGGTTAAGATTCTGCCGAATCCGAAACCGAATACCGAATCCTACTCTCATCCTCAGTCCATTAACACAGTAAACACATTAATGAAGTAAACAAAGTGGATTTTTCATTTTATTTTATTACTGTAAATAATAAACACTACTTTTACTTTTATAACTATAAAAAAAAAAAAAGAATAAGCAACATTATGCATTTTAACAGCGGCGATGTTGTGTAGCCTATTTAGAGTCCTTGACTCCTTGCCACCATGAGACAAATCGGCATTGCAAATTGAACATGTAGCTCGACTTGAATTGCCTTCTTTCACTGAAAGTACTGCCAAACAACACTTTTTCTGCTCACGAGTTCCATTTTCACTTTCTCACAGCCTACTGCATTCGAACGGTGCACCTACTGTAACGAGTGGAAATAAGGTGTGGCCCCTTTAAGAACTGCGCGCCGTATGTGCCGTGCGCCTCGAACACATGCCATATGTATGCGGGTTATTTCTGTTTGATGCTCATTTTTACCTTATTTTGTTAAGTAACGCTGTGGACGGTAGAACGTGTGACAGACAGTTACACAAGTTCGATTGTGGAATAAAGTGCGAGTTGTGAGATGCCAATCGCCTCCGTGAGTCTGTCTGGCCTCTGCAATAACTTTAGCTGTGAGCTATCCCTATTTTTCTTCCTGACACAACGCGTTACACTACAGGCTTGTTCGACTTGAACCGGCGCTGCACAGACAGATGAGTTTATGACATCAAAGTCCCGCGAGAGCAATTCAAAAGCATGGAGCCGTCTGCTCTCTATTCGTTCACGCGGTACTTTGATGTCATTCACTGATCGGTGACTTCGACGTAGCGCGCGTAGTGCAAGCCTAGGGTTCGGTTCGGTGGAAAAAAATTCTGAGGTTCGGCAGAAACCGAACCCCGTTAAAAATCCCAATATTCGGCCGAATCCGAATCCGAATCCTGGATTCGGTGCATCCCTAATTATTATTCTACTTATGGTATTTATTTACTTTTTTGGAGCTTGATTGTTTTGGAGCTTGACAGAAAGAGCTGTGCAAAGAGCTTTCTTTCCTTATTTTTTCAATGTGTTCCATAGAAAATGTGTAACACTGTAAATGAGGATTTCTTTAAAATGGGAAGACAAGGCTTCAAGACAGTGACAGAGCATGAAGTAACTCAGAATGAATGCATAAATGAATAAATGAAATTAACAAGGTCTAGCTACCTCTCTCGCTCTACAGGAGCGAGTATTAAGCCTGACATAAATTGGAGCCTCTGACAACAAAATCGCTTTGCAATCCTGATTTCAAATAGGAAGGAAAGATCACATGCTTCCATTAAGAGCTGTTATCAGGATTTTGTGTGTGTGTGTGTGCAAACGAACATGACAGCTGAAAGCAATCTGGCAGTTTTTGTAGCAGTCATTATGTAAATTAACAAAATACTTGCAGGTTTGTTGCTAATGAATCTAGAAAATGTTTAATTTCAATTTGCTTTGCATTTTAACGAAACATAGAACAATGAACTCTTGGAAATAAAAGGAAATACAAAACTGGCATCAAATTATATAATACTACTATATATTATGAACACCTAAGAGAATGATTATAAAACACATGTGTCAGCAGTTGTGCAGTCAATCTATGAGGACAAAAAGCTCTGGGAATTTCATGGAAAAGCGGATAGCAGCAATGCAGGGACATGAATCTATTTAGCCAGAGGGTCAATTGGGTTAAAATGACTGAGAAAAACAGTAGCCATTATCCTCCAACAGTTAAAGCTGCATTTGCAGAATGATTTGAAGAGTAATAGTCAAATTGATGGGGCTGATTTCATTATATGCAAGCAAAGCACTTTGTTGAAATATATACAGGCACCAGCATATGCCAATTATAACACTATTAAACCTGAACGGACCATTTAGCATTCAATGATGACACAATTATGCAAATGTTTTTTTTTTTTCTACAAATGCTATTTTAACATAAAAACGATTTAATTGTATCATTACACAAAATTCTATTGACCAAAATGTATCATTTAACATGCATATTTCATTATTGGATATTATCAGTTACAACACCATCTCTTTCATTATATAAGTTTTCCTACCTATATTTCATGCCAGTTCTCATGCTCTGGTCACTTGAAGAGGGCGCGCTTTGGACGGACAGCTGCCCTAGGCTTCTGGCCACCATGGCCACGGCTTTGAACTTGCTTCGGGTACCAGAGCTCGGACTGTTAGCATTTTGTCGATTGAGCCTGTCATCCGTGCTGCGGCTCATGGACCGGTGGTCCGTGCAAACAAATGACACCTGCATCCTGTCTCCGAGGATGCCCGGTTATCACAGAGAAAATTCAATGAAAGACTGAGAAAGAAGTCAGCCAGATCCAGATCCTCTGCAGAGCAAACTTAAAAGTTTCTCAGTCCTTTGTGCAATGTGTTTGACTCCTGCTCAGAGACCTCACTAAGAGGAGGAGAATAACAGGAGGGCTGATCCAACCGAAGCCTGACTTACAAAGACCTGATAAAGCAGTCTTCAGCGATGCCGCGAATCCTTTTTCATTGCTTCCCCGACCGGCACAAGAACTTCACAGCTCGATTATCAAATGGGCTTCTGCTCAAGACCACCTGCACGGCTTCCATGTCACATATAGTCTCACGTAAGAGGCTTTAATAGAGTACAACGTCCACAGTCCTAGTCTTTATTTCCTTCAACGTTTTTTCTTTGTATTCAGATCCTTGGTTCAGCCCTGATCAAAGACAGCGCATATCCAAACACACTAGCTGGTTTCTTTGTAATCTCAGCTCAGTGCTTCAGATCACTTGGCAGTGGTAGCACACAAAAAAATGGCTTCAAAGTTCAAACATAAAGCAACAAATTGATGCATCAATGGATAAGATGTCTTCTCATGCCTCCCCCTGTGAGCACTGTATCTGTCAGCTACTGAGATACCTAACATGCATTGGCGCTCCTCCTCCTCCTCCTCAGTGGAGATTAAACTTACAAGTGCATTCAGAGCACAAGACACAAAGAGGCAGAGCATGAGTGAACGAGTACGAGAGGGTGGGAGGAGCAAACGGGGAGCTGAAAGAGAGAGTACTCCGAGTTTGCTGTACACTGATCATTTTTGTTAATATTTATACTAATATTTGCTGTACTTTCAACATTATTTTAATTTATATTCATTTTTTGCACTATTTTAATTGCACGTGGCTAAGTTGCTTTGCTTTGCAACAGATGTTTTACTTTCGAAGTAAAAATCCCATTCATTTTCTTCATACGTTTACCGATTACGTACACTACATTAAGAATCTTTTCTGCTCAACAACGCTGCATTTATTTAATAAAAAATACAGTAAAAACAGAAATATATACTTTATAATAATACTTTTTTTCTTTGATGAATAGAAACAACATTTATGAAATATAATTTTTTAGTAACAATGACCCCCCCCCCCCACCCCACCCTTCTGAATTACTTTAATTATAGTCAGTTGTTTCATACTGTACTGTTGATTTTTTAATCAATAATATATTTTTCCAATGCTTCAAAGGATGAGTAGTTTATTGCTTCATAATAAGATGTTAAATTTAACATCTTATGTTTTAACACCTTTGTTTTTTTGCTGAGTTTCAAATACCAGCAAATTGTGAATCATACTGGAGATGGATGGTTTGGCTCAAGGCTTAGAGGATTTTATTTAATAATGTATTGCGAAAAAATTTATAGCAAAAATACTAAAGAAGCTACTAACAGTCAGTGGTCACTGTTGCACTATTTAAATGTAGTTTGTCATGTCAATCGACCTCACTAAATTGGAAAAAAAAAAGAAAGGAAGATAGAGATTGAAAGCAACAACAGGTTTATTTGCACAGCTTGCAGCTGATGCCACCATAGCGGCTCATGTGTTATTAGGTGTCCACTCTGACTTCAAGCTGTTGACAATTAACAAGAGAATAAAAGAGCAGAGGCAAAAACAATTTCGCCCTGTGCATGGCAGGATCTTTCATACATGCAGTGCAGGCATGTGTAAAATATTCATTATGCAACTTGATCTGTCTGAATGTGTATCAAAGCCAGGGGAGGATGGAGCACATTACAGTGCAGCCGCTAGATCATTATAGTTCACCTGCCTGCCTTCCTGTCAGACAATACATGCACACAGGGGAATATGCAAACCAAACTATCACCATGACAGCCCTATTAACCCTTTAAAATGTGGGGGAAATTTCAAGCATCTCAAAACTTTTAGTGGTCCAATTATGTCAGTATCAGCAGAGTCTGATGTGGTAAAGACAGGAAGCACACAGCAGAAACCAATTAGCTGTGTTATGGAAATCAATGTGGACAGGGACGACATAGGATGCAGGAAAATAATATTGCCAGAGCAAGGAAATTTAGTGGTAATTGTGAGTGGGCACAGGACTGGATAAAGTACATGCTGATGGTGCACACTTTTATAGTAATAAAATAATGAAGTATATCCAATGAAGACCTACTTTCTGCCAGACCTGCCGACAGTTTGTGAACTAAGAAAAATTACCAGCCATAAATAGTTCTAACCCACCATGAAAATGTATTTAGCATTTTTTTTTAAACAAATATATTTATGTCATGAAATGTAGTAGTTTTTTAATCACGTATGTATGAAACCCAGGTAGTTTTGTCACTTAGAGCATCATATAAATATGAGATAAATCAGTCTGGCTTTACAGTAAAACTGTCATAAAAACTCATATTTCTGTTTTGGTGGCTTAATGCCAGGAATTGTGTATCACCATATGGAGGGATAGTTCACCCCAAATTCATCATTTACTCTCATGTTGTTCCAAAAATGAAGAACACAAAAAGATATTCTGAAGGATGATTTGCTCATAAAGTGAAAGCCAGTGGGGTCCAACAACATTAGACACCATTGACTTTCATTGTATGGCCTAATAAAATAAAATTATACATCCATACATACATATATTTGGAAAGATTTCTTCATATATGTATGTTTTGTTTTAGACGTAAACGGTGACTATTCTTTAAAAAAAAGTGTGTAAATGTAAGTTTACTCTAAATGTAAGCTTATCAAAAGAGCTTAATGAATTTTACATTGAGGAAAAAAGCTGGTTGAAAAAGCAGATGTGATTTGAAGCCTTTGATTTGAAGGGGTAGTTATCCCAGAAAGGAAATTGTCATAATTGACTTACCCTCATGTCACTCCAAACTGTATGACTTACTTTCTTTGGTGGAGCATAAAAGAAGATACTTTGAGAAATGTTTTTTTTTTGTCGATACATTGGAAATTGGTTCCCAATGTTCTTCGAAATATTTTAATTTTGAAGAACATTGGAGAAAAAAAAATGCATACTGGTTTGGAACGACATGAAGGTGAGTAAACAATGACAGAATTGCCATTTTTGGGTGAAATATCCCTTTAATTTTCAGACCTTTCTTACAATTTGACTTAACCAGGTAATGTTGCATATCCTATTAAAGTTACCGGCCAACTGGCTCGTTCTTCCTATTCAGCAAATTACTCACAGCTTGGCGAATGTTCATTTTGGACCTTGACGCTTATCCTTAGTATATTTGCATTAAAATTAAGAACACAGATGTGCAAGTGGCGGTCGACAGGTGCATCTCCACTCAGTGGACCACTAAACTGTAACAACCATTCCAGGCTCTTGACTAAAATCAAAAATAAAGTGGCTACTGCAAACATCTAGATTGGTTAGAAGTCTTCTTCAATATTGTTGACTTTTTTTGTATCCAGTTAAACGGTGATGGATTGGGGCGAGCGGGCAGTGGGAGGCTCACATGCCACACTTGTTCAAACTCAGCCAGCAATTTTGTCACCCGTACGCAACCCTGGACGATGCAGAAGTCTTCAAGTGGAGCGAGAGGCTTTGTCTATGTCAGCTCTTCTTACGATCAAACAGCAGGGTCACCAAACTTTGTGCATGTGCTCACGGACACAAATGCAGCGTACAGAGTGAATTTTAAAATGTAATACATCATTTGTTTACACGGCCTAATGATTAAAAAAAAGTGGCTTACATCCAGAATACACACACACACACGGAAAGCCGATGCCTGCCTCGGCACGTCAGGAGCTGTGACACAATACAACACAAAGTGTATTAGGCCGAACAAACCCAAGGGCCTGGTTTATATTGTGTATCAGCACGTACAGTATCAAAGTGAAACCCACACCACTGTCACACAACCCTCCACAGATGAGCGGAGCCATCTGGGAAGCGGCTCGATTTAAGCACTTGTATTTTGACCTGTGTGTGTGGGTTCTAGTTGCCAAGTAACAAACGATTCATAACCATCATGCCTCAGTAAGCACATCGATTCATCGGGCTGGCTGATATTGGTTCATGATTTGGTAAAATGTGATAATGGGAGATCAATGAAAGCCTGTGACGTGCAAGATGCCAATGAAATGATGCATAGAGCTTGATCAAAACAAGATGGAAATGATGTATAGTGCCATTTTACTGATTTAGAAACCTATAAGTCTTCTTCCCACACTGACTGGTCACAGTCCTTGTGAATTTGAGAAGGCGGATGTGCAATCTCTATGGCAACTGAAGTTTTTATCCACACAATGTCCAAGGATGACTTTCTGGGCCAGATTCAATGGATATTCTCAAACTAGGTGTGTGAAAAGGCCATGACTCAAAAATACAACAATACAGTCCCGCTGCAAGGTTAGCTTGTTTTCCAGAATAAATATCCTTAAAACAAAATGCATTTATTGATATAATGAATATCATGTTGTATGTCATGTTTTAAGGATGTTTGTTGAAAATTTTTACCTAGAAAACAAGACATTTATACTGATAAAGAAAAGATCTTGTTGCACTATCACAGTACAAGTAAATATGTACCTGTGACTACTGTTCAAAAGTTTTTTTTTTTTTTTTTTTTTTTACAAATGAACACTTTTATTCAGCAAGGACACATTAAATAGATCAAAAGTGACAGTACAGAAGAATTCTGTTTCAAATAAATATGTTCTTTTGAACTTTCTATTTATCAAATAATCTTATCTGCGAAGTCTTGTTTAGTGTTACACTGCAATTCCGAGCATTCTCCCTGGTTTCATGTCTCTTGGTTTTGGACGTCTTGCCTGTTCCGTGGATTACTCTTTTGTCCGTGTTCCCTGCCTTGTTGTGTTTGTTTGTATGGACTGCCTGCCTGTGTTTGACCTTGCCTGTACTTTGGATTACCCTGTTCAATAAATACTGCATCTGGACCCTCAACCTTCTTGTCTCGGAGCAGTTCGTGACACCCTGCTCTTATCCATGCTAGGCTGCGGGAGGGAGTTCTTGTCCAGAACAGAACCATACCGCCAATCCAAACTGTATGCTAATTGTCAATTGTATTTGATGATAGTGGTCCTGACAGAATTTCATGTTTACTGTAAGTTCTTTCAAGAACATTAAAAAAAAAATCTTACAGACCCCAAACTTTTGAATGTCAGCGTATTTTAAAAAGTTATTTTTGTTGTAAATTCTATGGAAAATGTCTTACAAATCTTGTAAAAACAAATGATGTGTAACATGTATATATGCAACACTCGCATTCAAAACAAAACACTCAAAATAGTAAAACTATATATTGTAATTCTGACTCAATAAGAGTGAACCACAATGTAATTTATTGTCTGGTAAATGCCTGTAAATGTACCATCCAATCCAACTGCCAATCAATCCTTTCTTTATTACCCCTTCTTGGACCAATCAGTATCCGCTAGGATACACAGTAAAGCACAAAGACATCAAACGTGCAATTAATGTTGTGAAGATGTGCAGGTTCAACAGTCTCCCGTGGAACGTCGAATGGCAGAAAACAAATTGCTTTTTGATTAGGGCTGAACCAAAACAGCTGAGCAAAAAAGAAAATTCAGGAAAAATCACAAAGCCTATTTATTAAAAAAGAAAAAGGATGTGCATGTTGAAATCAGGGATCCATGTGTCATTTTGTTGAACCTGTAAATAATTGGATGATTTGGTGTGACACTGAAGTATTCCCATATCGAGTACTCCGATATCAAACACTCGATTCTCCAGAGAGACCTGGAGATGGAAGCTTTCTGGTAAGCAATACCACATATCAAAACACACTAACGAACACACGCTGACTCTTGTGAACTGAAAACGCCATTATGCAAATCATGCTTAACTAACAGCTGCTACACGCACAGCTGTGCTACACACCGCTGTGATGGAGTAAACACATTAAAGCAGCTTATCTGTGCTGAGAAAGACCAGGGCTCAAAAGTAAGGATAGTAACCAGTGTGTTGTTTCAGCCCAGTTGACAGAACAGCATCACAGATGCAGATCATATGCCTTAAAAACATATGCAGATCATGTAAACCTTAACATTTGAATTTCTGTTATTATTGAACACTGTTGCTATGAATTCAGCTGATGTTAATGTCACCATGGTAACATTATCGAGCTGCTAAAAGATAAAACTTTATCTAAGGGTGTATTCACACCTGTCTTGTTTGGTTCGATTGAATCGAACTCTAGTTCGTTTCCCCCCTTGGTGCGGACCTTTTGGGCAGGTGTGAATACAGCAATCGAACTCGGGTGCGGACCAAACAACCGAACCGAGACCCAGCTGAAGAGGTGTCTCGGTACGCTTCCAAACAAACTCTGGTACGGTTCGTTTACGGTGTGAACATGAACCGACCCAATTGCAAGAAAGCACTGCGCCTTTGAGTTAACAGGCTTCCGTAGTCGGAGTTGCGTTATGGGAAAGTGATCTGTTGTAGCCTACCACATTTGATAAAATGAGTCGTGGTTTGACCTGGAGCTTCGAAGAGACGAGCTGGCTTATTAACATTTGGGCAGATGCCCATGTAGCACAGAATAACACAAAATTAGTAAAAGAACAAATATTGTAGTACGAAATATCTCCATGCTGAGCCTTTTTTGCACTTCCTGATTTCCCTACTTGAGAATCCTTGTCCAATGAATGGACGACCTTAGCACACGTGTGGTTTTGTTTACAAATTGTGGTTCACTTGCAAAAAGAGCAGTGTGAAAGCGAACCGTACCAAAAAAAATAAAAAAAAAATAAAAAAAAATTATTTGGTCCGGACCAAAGCAAGTGAACTATCGGACTTTACTGGTGTGAATACACCCTAAATTTCAAGAATGACTTGTATAGTCTTTTATGAGTTAAACACTATAAAAGTATTATTTTAGAATTTTTCCAGCAAAAGTGAATTTACAAATTAGTTGAATAACTGTATAACCTAAAGATATTTTTGGTACATCACTTAAAATGTATTTAAACTGGATGCTTTTTTTTCCAACAGCTTGTTGTGCTGGACTCCCTATCCAACAGTGATATACGGCAACATTGAAAAACCTTGGACATAGCTGTCCATTGACTTCTTGGGTACAAGAAATAAAAGGCACCGACGCTGAAGATCAGAAAGGCTTTTTCATTACACACCCCACCTCCCTTCCCAAACTCACAGCAGTAGGACAGACTGCAGTTCAGGTCAGACCAGAACACAGTAATATGACAAATGTCACTTCAGATTCACTTCCATGTCTCCGTACAGGAATCAGGTGTTTTCCTGGGAGAAGAAGATGACCCTATACATCATTTAAGGCTTCCAGGTGACCAAGTGACACTCAAACTAAAGCAATTCATTTGTTTTCATAGACGTTATAGGCAAGTATAAACTAAGGTGATGACAGCGACATTCACATTACACACAATGGTTACTCCAGTTTTACACGACTACTTTTGCAGCATGTATTGTGCACAGTATACATGCATATTTTCTGTATGCAAAGAGTACCTGGATGACCTACTGTACTGCTTTGTCATATTCAAGCAAGAAATAGTGTTTTCCTTATTGCATCAAATAAAATCAAGTCGATGATGAAGAAACAAAGAAAAATATTTTTCTTAACTCAAAATGCAACTAGACTTTCATACATTTTTTCAAAAATCTTAGAAAGGATTTATTTCCAAAATGATGTTTTCTTAGTATTATTAATAAACTATTATAGTTTTTGTTAATATTTTGAATTAGACTATTTTTACATTTTCTGTTCTACTTTTAGTTTTTGTAATTTGAGTGGCTTTCGCACCAGATAAACCTTTTCATAGTTCCTAGAACTAATGCCGGAAGTACCCGTTTTATAGCGTGTTTGCACCGCAGGAACTGGGAATGATTTTAGTTCTAGGAACGCCTTTCGGTCTAACCCAGCACAGTAAGAGTTACCAGTGACGCAAGTGTACACTGATTGGCCGAACGCACACGAAACACCAGCACCCGCCATTTAAAAAAAAAAGCCATGTACACACACTGTTTATAGCCTATATATTTACTCCGTGAACTAACTCCACAAACATGGAAAACATCGATAGATAGAAAAACCCCTAAATAGAAAGCCACTTTTGTTGTGTTTTTGTCATTTTTATTTTATTTTCTATATAGTTTTTGGATTTATTTATAGATTAATAATAATAACCCGAAATTGATCATAACAAATGTTGTCAGATGCACTTTTTATGTTTGTTGCATGTTAATTGCAGTGAGTGGCATTCAGATTCCTAATATAGATAACAACAATTATTTAGCCTCACTCCCTCTTCTCTCTTTATTATGCTCTTTTTAACTGTGGTAAAATTGCAAACTACATCTCAGCAGCTTCTTGTTTTAATTAAGAGCTCACTCTCATCCTAAAAATCTACTGAGCTTACTCGAACACTGTGCTGACTACACAATACCCAGCTCTTATCCTAGCGTGAAAAATACCGTTACAATTATTATTGCCTGGTGAAAATCACATCCTAAGAAACTCATATTCAGGGTGATCAAGACGATATGACTCCCAACTCACACTTGAGCGGTGAAGACGTGATTAACGGGGACATTAACAACCTCACATAAGAAACTACAAGGACAAGCATTAACATCCTCAAATTAAGTGACGTTTTCAAAGGTGGCCCATTATGGCTCGCTGACAGACCTGATCCATCATTATTAAACTCACTGACATTGTTAGACCGACATGTCCAGGAAGAATATGATGATTGAAAGGTGGCGATGGCCTCACCTGCACAACACTATTTATGTTCCTCTGGAGAGACAGGGTTTCACAATTTTGCCGGAAGGGTTCCCTCAATCACACAAAAACACACACTATCAGCCTGTCAGCAGCCAGCCGAATCCTGCCCACATAACTGGACTCTTTAACTCTAAAACTGACACAAACATCTGTGCTCAGCGAAAACTCCCTGAAACACACACACACACACACACACACACATATATAAAGAGGTCTCGTACTTTTATTTCATTTAAATGGAGAATTGAGCGCTTTGCGAATCAGTTGTTTTTGTGTCCTATAACAAGGCACAGAGGGATCACCGCAAGCAATGCTGCGAAGAGACAATCAGTGCTCAATCTCAGAATCCACCAAAGCACGGATGAGGAAAATGGGAGATCAGAGGTATAGTTAGACTGAATTCCCTCAAGGTTTGTTAGAGAACGCTTTAGCCACTGAAACAGTGTTACATCATCGGGCTCGTTTTATTCAGTACAATAGTTTCTGAAAATCTTAGGAAGGGAAATCGCTTCTAGCATTACATCACTACTACTATCACTCATACGCAAGGTTAAGGATCTGAAGAAAACGGTTTACCCCGTGTTAAAGTAATAGTTCACAAAAAAAAAAAAAGTTTTTTGTTCATTGACTTGTATGGAATATGATTCGGGTTACCGCCGAAGTGCCAGGTTGCTCCAGCTTTCCCTAAAAGTACAAGCCTACTGTAAGTCAGTTTGGACAAGATAGCATCTGCTAAAAGACGAATACTGTAAAGTAATCATATAAACGACAAGAATATGAGCGATGTATCAGTCCCTCTGGGCTCTGGTGAGCTCAAAACCTGTCTACTGTTGTTCCCCTCGATAAGCAAGATGTCTGGTTATCTCAGGATCATAAAAGTGTTGAAAGATCTGGGGGAAGCCCTCTTACGTAATGCTGCCATATTCATGTGGACCGAGAAATTGATTTGAAGAGCCCTGACACAGATCGCTGTCCTCACATTAAAGGTGTCCAATGGTGTCTTGAGAGGCAGAAAAACAAAAAGGGTTTTGAGAAATATCTTGCAGGCCACTCTGCATAATTTATATTGTCAATTAATATAACAATTTTAAATAATTGTTTTCTATTTCAATATATTTTAAAATTAGGGATGCATGATATATCAGCCACCATATCGGTATCAGCCGATACGTGTTCATTTTTAATGTTATGGTAATCGGCCCGATAAGAAAATTAGGCCGATATATTAAAGCCAATAAATAATGGATTATTTCCTCCAGCTGAGACACTTCAGATGTTAAACACACCATAAGGGTTCTGCGTTTAACAACGAAATCTAAAGAAAACAGCTCTTAAATACCGTAAACAGTAAATTTTCCTCCTTAAGCAACATTTAGAAGAAAAACACAAGCAAATTTACACTGAGAGAAGAAAGCTACACCAATGAGGTACACGGAATAAGGCATAATGCAGAACTCATTCATTACAGTTCGATTATTTTGCTTCACAGATTCACTAATTTCTCAGTAAGACTAAAAACAGTTTGTGTGCATAATGATCAATAAAGCTACTAACAACCATCACAAACTGCAAATACAGCATTTCTGACTAATATCCACACAGCAACTGCAGAACAGCTCTATTATAGAAATCTGCAAACATGTGGTCCTCACACAGCTGTTCCCAAACCTGATTTTAGTCAATTATGTCAGTCCTGTACACACACCACCCCCTGCTGGCTGACAAAAGAAATGCACATCACAAACACTTTTTTTAATTTATAGCGTCTCACACAGTTGATAAACTACAAGCTGTTCCAGTGCGCATCTTAAAGAGCATTTAATGGATTGATTTACTTCATTTCTCAAAACAATGTCAATATTTAATTGTTTTGTTTTTTTAATTCATCACACTGAGAAATTTGACCTGCTCTCCTTCAGACGTCACACTAACATCACATGACATCCATTAATGTCTTGAACTGATGGATGAGAGAAAGCCGATCTTTGTCTGAGAGAGTCTGACATCATGTCTTCACAGAACTTGATCTCCACCTAGTGTTCAGATCTGGTAATAACAATCATCCAATGCTACAGTGCTGCCAAATCAAGGCTCATGATTTAAGAAGGTCATTACTTGGGGTTATAATGGAAAAGTGAATGGCTGGGAAACCATTAAGCACTGACCACAAGATTGTATCTGGCTAAGTCCAGTTTTTTCACTATGGTCAATGTGTAACTGAAACTTAGGAAACACCAATATGTGCATAGGAATGGTGTTAAATTGCACAAAGTAGATAGATACTGCAATGTTGAAATGTCAATTTAAGATATTCTTTTTTTGTGAAGGAAAGAGCAGCACCTGATGGACAGCAAAAGAACAGCATTTAGGTTTCGGCTAAGCTACGTAATTATATGTCCTCTGATGCCATCTTTCCATTGCAAAGGTGAAAAAAGATGCAACAAAGAAAATACCAATTACAATTCAGCATGCAACTATTACAATAGCACAATTGCTATTCTAGTAATGCAACATTCTAGTCAAAATTGCTCATCTAAGCATGAAATTATCTTGAAAAAAGATCAAGATAAATATATATATATATATTTTTTTTTTTAACTGAAGACTTAAGATTAAGCAGTTAGAGGAAATTCAATAAAATTGTTTGTGCATGCACTGTAAACATACTATGAATGTCTGGGAAGGAAATTGGAGTTTGAAATGTAACAGCTGATGGTGTTTTTTAGCAGGTGTAAGGAAATCGCTTTTTGTGGGTCAAACGTAATTCCACTGAGTGCTGCCCTGGCGGATGCATGTCAAGGAGAGGAGAGTGTGTTCTACGTATCACCTTAAACATTTAGGTTATACACCTTCAACTCTAACACAACAACATGCAGGGCACAACAAAGATACAATTATTTGCTTACAATTTACAAAATGGAGTACAAAGGGTGAATTTCAACATTCATATTACATGCATGTGATCAGCTAAAGACAAAAAAAGAAAGAATACCCCCACCATCTACTATAATTAACATTTTTATTACGTTGATTAAAGAAATATCTTATCGAAACAAACAGTGCTGTACTCCACTCTGAAACATGCAGCACATTAGACTATATATTTACATATTTACAACACAATCGTTGCGATTAGATGATCACACAAAGTAGGGGTGGGCAATATTATTTCACAATAACGATATATATATCACAATATAGTTATTTTTGCTTTAAATAAGGTTTTTAATGATATTAAAATATTTTATACCATTGAAATGTCATAATTCTTGTCACCATTTTCAATACCACAAAAACCGAATAGACTAATAAATAAAAAAAACTCAAGCTTACTACAGACACGTAAACAGTGATAAAAAAGAATAAAGAAACTAAATTACAAGCATATGAAAACAAACTACAATAGAACAAAGACACAAATGAAACAGACCTACCCAAAAAAACTTCAAGCACTATAAATAAGAAATAGGCCTACTACATAAATTGTATAAAGTAATCATATGTATAAAAAAACACTGCATAGTCTTCACTGTGTGAATTAAAAGCATACATTTATTCTCATTAAAGTTGCAAAAGTGATTCAGTCAAGAGCAGTGAAAGGTTTTCTCTCTTTTGTTGTCTGATTAACATTAATAACACAGACGACAGCGGGTATATTAGGCTGCTTGACTATGCAGTGGTAATGTATATATATATATAATATATATATATATATATATATATATATATAAGGCTAATGTGCACACTGAAATTCAGCCTTTTGTTTTAAGGCAAGTGAAATAAATAAAGCAGATTTGGGATGCATGGGCTACTCACCCTACTGTCAAACTTAAGTGCGCTGCAATCAAAGCCCAATCTTGTGCACACTGATAACAGATCTGCCCGTGTTAACCTAGTAAGTACTGATGTTACACAAGTACCATATTGTCTGGCTTAAGGAGACATACAGTAAGGCATGAGAGGCATTCTCTTTCGCAGCTTCAGTGTCTATCCCTCCATCCTTGAATTAGTGATGAGAGTGATCGGAAATGCATGTTTCTGCCTGATCCGGGTGCAGCTTGTATTGAAGATCAAGGAATGATGGAAGATACTCCCCTCTGTTAGTGACAACAGGGCATCTAATAAAATCATTTAAATCTTAGGTGTCTAAGAGCACAAAATGGTTTCAAGAGAAGAATTTAAGCAAATGCAAATACTGACAAAACCTGTCATTCAATACAGACACTAGTGTTGGGCGACACTCATAGTCAAATCCTGTTGCGTCAGCGTGTGAGATCACTGATACATGATATTATCTTCGGAGTGTGTGTGTGTGTGTGGGGGGGGATTTTAACTTTGTCATATTTGCTAATTTATTGGATCATTAATTTACCTGTTTATTTACTCATTCACTTAATTATACTTACTTTTATTATCAAGGGAAATGATGCACGTGAAATGTGAATCATAGGTCATCATTTTGTGAGCAAAGATGAAATTTTGATAAAGAAAAATGTCATGTCGCAATATTGTAAATGTTTCCGTTTTTAACCATGAAGGCGAGCCAGTGGATATCACACAAGCAATGTGCAAACTTTGCGTGAGATTTATGGTAGTGAAGAAGTCTCGAACCACATTCAATTATTCACTATAAAAAGTGAAAGTAAAAACTGACCAAGCTTTCGGCATCTGACACTGCATTAACAGCGCATATTCTCTCAGAGACGACGAAAGATGAATCTACTACATTTGCTGATAACTGTATATAACAGTCTCGTAAGTATTGGATTTTTTTTTTTTAAAGTATTTTAATGTTAAACAACTTGCTTTTGAAAGTCTGTGTTTGAAATAAAGCTGCACTTAATTGTCATTGATGACTGATTATTGAAGTGTTCAGGCCTATTATAGACCGCTACTATTTTTTAAATTACAATTTATTTAATTTTAATAACATCATTCATTGAATAATATGTAATTAAATGTTTTTAAAACATTTTCAATGAGAAGTAAGCTAATCTATCTAATCTCTTATTATCCCTGTAGCACATCAGTTATGAGGTGATGCGCAATGAAATTAATTTTAATATTAATTTAACAATAATTGAATACATTAATTGGAAATTCCAAATCCTCTTAATAGCTGACGCTTTGACGATATCTCAAGCTATCATCGATACAAGATATCATCATCTATCTGCACAACCCTAACAGCCCAGTGTGCCTGAATTTCATTATGGAAAATGGGGAGGAATTCCCCTCTTAGGGAAGGGATACACCAAACCGACGCCAAAGAACTAGCGCTGATGAAAGCCGACTGTGTTGTTGTTGCCTCAATTTGGGGCAAAAAAGCTCCACTTGAACACACCGAGAGAACTACAGCCGACTGTCAACTAGCATACATGTTCTGCGCCTGCGTGTAAATGAGACAACGGTCTTTCTGCAGATATATCCATCTATATTCGACACTCAAAAAGAGAAAGCGATGCTGCAGGCTGCAGATACACAGACCGTAAACACAGCAGTTTTGAATATCAATCCTGCTGATCACTTTCTTTATTCCACTCCGCTCATGTTGTTAATATTATTAAAATATTCGCCCAAGAACACTCAGGTAACATGATGTAAACTTAGAACAGCCTTCTATCTGTACCGTTTTGACTTCTTTGCTCGCTGTTTTGCCATTATTCTTGTGCACATTTTTCTTTATTCACTGTTTTGCCATTATTCTTGTGCTTGGTGAATGAACAATGAACAGCCAATCAGAGTTCTCTCTCTCTCTCTCTCTCTCTCACCAGCGATTCTACATGCTGAATCAGCCCAAACAAAACCTAACGTTTTGTGTTTTACCCGGACAGTGGTAATATTTAGTATATAGAAGAGCTTATATTGTTATATTATGTTATGTTTAGTGTATATGTGTTGTGCTGTGTTGTGTGTGGGTGAATTAGATGTCTTAGATGATGTTGTGTGCACTTCTGTATTTGTCTTCATTGTTGTACAGCCTTGATGTTAATATTTTGTTAAAAAATTGTTAAGACCCCAGGAATAATAGCTGCTGCTTAATGGAGTAGCTAATGGGGATTTAAATAATAAACATAAACAAACAAACATACTACTGAATGATTTTGAACTGAATAAAATTGACAAGTCGTGCATATGATAAACTTTAGTAACGATGAAAATTCTGTCCCAAAACACAAGCAAAAGTCTTATAGCGCAGCGTGCAGCTCGCTTGAACAGACGATGTGTTGATGTGAAGCCATGTGCACATTTTGAAAGCGAGAGAGAAGACGTGGTAACGTTGAATCACTCTCACCGTTTGTGAAATTATGTCTCACAAAGTTTTCAAATTACTAATTTGATTTGATAATCTGTGTGGATTAATTTGCTCCTTAAACCAACAAGCTAATTGAAGAAATGTTTGCGGGAATTTCCCGCCTTTTAAGTGCGAAACCTGCAGGAATGAGTAAAGCTATGCGTAATACCAGCAATCATGTGCAAAAAGTCGAGCCCTGAAGCCACTGCATTTCAGCCAAAAAGACACTGGCCTTGGAGGTGCAATAGAGATAACTGTGTTTTTTGTCAAAGGCACTAATTTTCATCATGTGTATGTGCTCTGACCCATTGTTTTTAATATGATGGGAGAACCAACATATGCCTTGTAATGCGAGCCCCGCTCTCAGAACTGATACCAGATCAGATGTTAACGGTCGGCTGAGCGAGCGTTACAGTAAAGCACAATAGACACGCTGACCGACTGCTGTCCCTGATACACAACACCAGACAGCTAAACACCAGCACATGACAACACTATCCATTGCATAACAACTCAACATATCATGCCAAAAGTACTGTTTTTACCTGATGCATGCCGGGATACTGCAGCATCACTTGTCAATGATTCTGCATGAGTAAAAACTCAAAACCCTAAAGTTTTTCTGCAACAGGGAGCTGACACAGATCCATATAAATTTCCTAACCCGAAGCAAGGATGCTGAGAATCCATCAATCCCGTAATACAGAAGACAATCTTGCCACATGCTGAGATGATGCTCTCTCTGGGCACTTTTTCCTCCACCTCGCCTTAGAGATTGATATGCCCTTCCCTCATTGTTGGGCAAATATGCCAGCGACCTAGTTGATGAAAATAAACCGTGGCTGCTCGCATTGAGACGAGCAAATGGACCACAGTCACCAAAGTCACAGTGCTGCAGAGTTCTGCTTTGGACTTCATGCTGAAAGTTTCAATTTGGACATTTTAGTATTAGGCAGTATGTCCAAAAATGACACAGTAAGTGTATACAAAATCTATATGAAAACTATATAAATTTAGCTAGAAATTCAAAAACCTTTAATAGAAATAAAAACCAGGAATACATTACAGAAATAAAATTGCAAATATACCTGGCAACTAACTGAAATAAAATAAGTTTGATGAAATACTAGAATTACTAAAACTAAATTAAGTTCAAGTAAGTTAAACTAAAATAAGCTAAATAGAAATATTCTGTTTTATATGTAAAACTTTTATTAGAAACAAAAACCCCACAACAGTAATGCATTACAAATATGTTCCAAGCTGTTGCAAGCTTGTGAACATACTGTGACCACACATATATACCGCACCAAGTTACAACGTTGTTGGGCAACCATGAACAGCCTACAAGTTTACCGTGTTTACACCGGACACAAGCAGAACAACTTCCTGAAACTAAATCACTCCCATCAAGTGCCAAACAAAAGAATCAGAAAATGAGCTCAATACGCACTTCGATAAGAAACTACGCTGTCCGAATGTTCAGTGGACGCAATGGCATACGTCGTTTCTTTCTTACCTGTACTTCATGCCCGTCTGGTACGATACACACTCCTCCAGCGCCAGGCCGTTCATCTTAAGGAAGTCTTCCATGTTCTTGATCTGGGCAGCGACTCTTTGCTCCCTGAGCCGCTGGAGTTCGGCCTGGTCCGTCTGCCTCGGTGGCTGGTTCAGACCTTGGTCCGAGTGGTAGCGGCTTATGCCGCTCCGAATACTCTCGCTGTAGGACATGGACAACATCTTGCCTCCGCTGCTGCAACTACTGCTCTTACGCACGCCGCTCGCCCCCGCCGGTTTGGGGATCTGCAGGTTTTCGGAAGGTAGAGTGGATTTCCGGCGCCCAACGGTCCCCCCCGCATACCCACCACCCGCAAACATGATTACGCCCCGTCCCCTACCACCCCGCTCTCACACACTTTTCACAGACGCTCTCGCACCTGTCTGATTCTGCCACCAGTTACACACTCATGCACACACACGCACCAAGCACAAGCAGGCTTGGGAAACTGGGACCAAGACTGAGCCGAGAGCTGGGTTGAGGCATCGCCTTAAATAGCACAGGTGAGGAGGGAACAAAACAGGTCTGTGCTATCAGTGGCAGAGAACTCTGGCCATGCGTCTTGTAATCAGAGACGGTCCCGCCTCTTTCCTGACCAATACAATGGCACAGGAGCAAGACTCAGGTGGGTTCAGGCAGGTGCTATGAGCCTCAGGTAAGAGGAAACACCAGAGGGCATACAAAACACACACATTAGGCACATGCAAGAAACCCATCAGTCTAGACTGCACATGCGATGTACAGACATGCATTGCAGGTCGTCTGGGAGGGAAGTGACACCATTCATGTGTATCCAGGGAAAGTGATTCACTTAAAACTGGTTATACTGCCAGGATGCAACAGCTCTGAATTATTCGGTTATTCTACATTTTCAAGATTAGATTAACCATTTAAAGCAATCAGCTGAAATAAAGAAAACAAATCCTGTCGATCCATCTAAGTACCAATAAAAATTTAAAAAATTCAAGTGGTTAATGAAAAGGGTTTTGAGCTTATGGTGCTGTCTTTTGGTACACAGACACATTTACACTGACAGCGTTTTGAGGTATGCAGAATGCAGCAACTACCAATAGGAGTAAAGACAGTGAAGCTCATGTGATCAATCACCTGATTAAGTGTTGTTACTGTTAACTAAAACTAGAACTATTAAAAATAGTTTTTGTTAATTGAAATAAAATGTAAATATAAGATGAAAAACTTAAATGAATATTAGAAATGTTACTGAAATCAAATAAGTTTAAGTTTAGGTACTAAAATGAATAAAACTCAAATAAAAATACATTTAAATCAAATAAGAATATGATTTTTTTTTTAATGACAAAGCACATAACAAAATTACTAAAACTTCAACAAAAATGTAAATGATACTTGAAAACATACAAATAAAAGCGAATTCAAAATATTTCAAAATATTATAATAGCAAGAAAAATAACTGTGATACAGATACTGTAGTGAAGTAGTAACATCTGCTATCAGTCAAAAGTACAGACACTAGGCAAAATCCAAAGATTTAATTTCTGTCAGTGTGAACACAACTTGAACTGGGATAGGATAAAATGTAATTTACTACAAAGAATTAATACATGCACAACAATAAATAAATAAATAATTTTAATGCGTTAACGTATTGCGTAATGTGATATAAAGTATTTATATATATGCCAGATACCATTTTTTTTGCCCCTTTGCAAAACTGTCTGCCACCAAAAACTTGCCAACATCTCCATAGTACACTGTGCAGAAGGCTCTTTATCATAAGCCTGTATTGATCCTATGAATCTTGACTGAATGATGTACAGTGCTGCAAAAACCACTCAACTACTGCAGAGAACTGATCATCCATACGCAAAGAGTATAAAAAAAAAACAAAAAACATCCTCTGAACTAAAAGACTACATCTAGTAGTACAGCTATTGCATAAGAATAGCATAATGCAAAAGAAGGTACGGGATGAAAATTAAAGGGGTGCACCCATGCAGTCCCTGTTATTATACAGGACATCGTGCAGAATAACACCTTAAAACAGACCGACACACACACACACACACACACACACACACACAAGTGGGCAGTCGCACCAGAGACAGAATAAGCGCTAAAACTTACCCGAGGTCTTGGAGATCGGCTCATGAACAAGACATATGAATGTCAATCTGCCCTTTTAAACTCCGCTGCTAGCAATCCAGCGATCCACCCAAACTGGGTGTGTCTTACATGCCATCATCTAAACCAATTAGTGAAGAAGAGAGCATCGCCCTCATCCTCCAACCCCCATCCCGCCTTTAACTCCAGCCGACTCCATGAAGGAAATCCATTTATGTCATTCAAGGGGGGAGGAATTTGTTTCTGCTAACAGCAGCAAATAATATCTGGTCTAAATTATTCACAGAAGCTTTTGCACTAAAAGCTTTTGATTGTTGTTCCATCCACATGTGATAATAGATAAAGGCATTTTAGTGCACTAATAATGCCTGTGTGAGCTTGTGGATCTTCAGAAAAACACAGACACAGCCGTATCAGAGTAAAAATCAAAAGCAGCACATTTTAGCAAAAATTAATATGCCAGGTATAAATATTCAACATTAGACTTCACAGAAAAATAACTCATCCAAGAAACATAATAAAAACATGAATGACTCTCCACTGACTAGATACCAAAACTCCCCTAGTGAAAAAAAAAACAATACCAAAATGTATTTAAAATCTGTTTATTTAAGTATACTACAAACCCATTAACATATTTACTGACATATCGCTTGAGACTTACTGATATAAATATTATAATTAAACTTTATTTGGAGTGCTTATTTATTGCACAATGCACATTTCTTAACCCTCTGGGCTTCTTCGTCCGAAAATGACCGAAAACTTTTACGTTTTGAATTGTTTAATTTTTTTGCTTCATCGGATGGGGGTGAAACTTGGTGACTTTTGTTGTATTACCTATATGAACACACAAAAAAATCAAGGAGATGATTCTGATTTGTTAAAGGGTTGTAAAAAAAAGAGTCACACTTAGTAGGCGTAATGATATGACGCAGCGCCTGCGTCATATCATTGCGCCTGCTGCACTCATGGTACGGCAGTAAAGTTTCTTGATTATTACGCAGGAATGAGAGTATAGTTCCTAGCCATATCAGCCTAGAAAATCGCAACTTTACATTTTCCGTCGGTCTTAGTGCACGATGTAACTACAGAAGAGTCAAGTTTTAAATAGGAAAAATATCTAAACTCTTTGGTCATTTTTTTTTTTAGAAATGCTAATGGTCTTGTCCACTTCAATGATGTATGCTAAGCTATGCTAAAAGTGGTACCGCCAGAATCGGAGATCGGCTGAATGGATTCAAAAACTCAACAGTTTAACTCTGGGGGAGTTGTAAAATGAGCCTATTTCCAAAAAAAGTGGAGTATCCCTTTAAGCCTAAAATGTGTTTTAATATCCCTATTAATAAGGATAGTGTGATCACTGTAAATGCAAGATATTTAAAGTGTACCTAAAGTGCACTTGCAATAGTTCCACTTTAGCACAATCCAATATCCTTAAGTATTAGTTGGACCTCAGCACTATTTCCGGATAACTAAAGTGCATTAAGTACAAAACAGACACAATAACAGACAAAAATGCATTCTTCTACAAAAAGTAAACAACCATCATCACCGTTCACACATGACAGCCTTTAGACACTTTAACCTACACATGAAACGATACTTGCACATCCATCTTTAATGGCCTAAATGAAAGTGAAAGAGAAGTTCAACAGCCAATGTTAAAACATTCATCCTGAAAATCAATGAAGCCCCCTTACCGGAAATCACCAGATTCAATCCTCATAAAGAGCTAGAATATATATCAACTCGTTAACTAAATGAGTCTTCCACATTATATGCAGATATATGCCAACGTACATCTTTTATTAGAAATGCAGTATTGTCTTTGCATTGATTTGGACTTTTAAGTGGACTATGTGTTTTTGTTTTTCTCACTGCTTCCAGAGAGGTAGTGCTATGCTCAGATTGCAGTGTTGTGTTTTTTTTAAAGGGCTTTATATAAATGTTCTATACATTAACATAACATATAGTTAATGCAATAACACTAAAAAACAAATCAACAAATCAAAGTTCATTTTGACATATACTAATGTATTTTTAACATTTCAAGATGTATAAATGATCATCAACTAATAATGAATTATATTTAGAAATGAACATTACCTTGATTAAAAAATGCTGTAGCTTATTTGTAGTTTAGTGTACGTTCAGATTGGTATTTTTCAGACCTCAAAACACTGCATTGAAGTCACTGCATTATGTGCTGCAATGAGGGGTGTGCCATTTAAAAGGGAGGACTGCAGTAAATCCCACAGAGCGAACGGTCACAGCCAGTTTACTTACTGAATCTGTTAAAACACATCGCAATCTCGGTTCTCAAAGAACTAGTCACAATATTATCCTCATACAGTACTATGTGCGTTAATTGTAGGAGTGCAATACACGTAAAAAAGACACAAAACATAACACAACACAATTAAAACAAAACCTACAAAAAAGGTAACCATTAACACACTACAATAATGATTGAAATGAGGTAATCTTCCTTTCCCATCACTCTATCTGTGTGTTAGCGTGAAACATGGTGATCAATTCCTGTCAAGCGGATCTGTGTGATGCGACGTTAAAAGACTTTGAGCTTAAAAGGACAAAAATGTGAAAGGCTGTGAAATCAAAATTCAATAGAGTGCTCATTAGCCTCAGAGCTATACGGAGGCAGGGGTTTTAAGAACCCATCAGCAAAACAACTCCTTTTTTCAACCCATAAAAATATGATCCCTCACTAAAACAGGAAGAAAAGTGCACTGCAGATGAGGGTAAAAGGGATGCGTTCAATCTGATCGCTAAAAGCAGCAGCTGCATAAAGCGGTTGCTTTCAGGTGAGCTCATACCATCAGCAGGGAGGATGTTGCATATGCAAAATCTGCTCCATTATTGTGTTCGTACAGCTTTTTCAGACGTCATAAAGACTTGACAGTTATGCACCTCCATATCTGGTTTTAGAATAGTTAACGTTTAAAGCATGCAAACTAAGTTAGTGAATTAGTGTGAAAATACACATCAAATAAGTGCAATGAATTTTGGCTCAGGGCTCAACAATGATGGCCCAGCGACAGTGTCAGTGTTTTGGGTGATTTCTTATACGTCACCATAAAACATGTTCGCTAATCATGTAAATGTGTTTTAATGCCTTACAGGCGTAAACATTTGGTATTCTTTGTTGTATTAAACAGGATTGTAAATTCTGCTGATTTTACAGTAATTGTTTCTTGCTAGTTAACATTAGGTTTTGCCAAATTGCAAGAATTACTAGGAAGAATTTATTAAAATTGGTTCAAGTGCATGAATTAATAGCTTTAAATGGAAAGCTGAATGGTTTTCGGCTATGTTATTTTATTATAACAAAGAACCTAATAAATGATTTGCTTTAACCAGTTTTCTTTTTTTGCCAAACAAATGAATTAAAAAAAAAAATCCAGTTATCAATATTCATTGCTGGCATGTATAAAAAAAATTGCTCCTAAAAATAAAATAGTTCCTGAAAAAACAAACTTTAAGATGTTGCCACTGACAATATTCACAGAACATGTCTGCCAAATAACACAGCCTGTAAAGTGCTCAGAATAAATTACCACACTCTACAAGTGTTGGTAAAGCCAAGAGAATAAATAGAATATGTTTAAATAGAAAACACACACCGGCATAAATATCTAACCAAGTGTGAATTTGGGATGAAATATGATTCCTCATATGAGATTACTGAACATTCACTGCTTCTCTGGGCTCATGTTTGTCTTGCTTTGAGTTTCAGAAGTGTTCCACAGCCAAGGAAACCTGAACTCCATGACTTACCTGCAACACTGTTTTAATTCTACATGGAGTGAAATTAAATCTAAGAGCTTTGTGTTAGGGACACTACTTAGTGAGCGTTATTCTGACACACACCACTGTACTGTAGACTGGTATACAACTCAAACACATGCACAGATTACAAGTGAGATTAGATGTTCCCACTGAATGTAAACTATCCCTTTTTACAAGTATACAACAATATTAAGCACCAGTTAGTCTCAATTCATCCCATTGTAATTCAACAATACATGTCGCATTTATTATTTATCCGCTGTTAAACATTACAAGCAAATAACATTGTAGTCACGCGTACTAGAATATTATTCCCTTGCGCTTTCAGAAGTATAATGATGACATAATCACACCGGTATCAGGAGCAGCTAAACTAAGAATGAACCCATGACTTGAAAGTGCTTTCCAAAACAGATGAAAACGAATGCAGTATCAGATGGCCATGGCTAATTAATCAGCAAACAAAAGAGGTACCTGTAAAACTGCAGCTGCCGTTTTGGGCTCCCATATCTCGCACTGAGGGCAGCATGAAGAGAGAGAGAGAGAGAGAGAGAGAGAGAGAGAGAGAGAGAGAGAGAGAGAGAGAGAGAGAGAGAGAGAGAGAGAGAGAGAGAGAGAGAGAGAGAGAGAGATAGACAAGACCGAAAGGAAAGCTTAGTCTTACAGGCAAAAGGGGAAAGAACAGTGAGAGGCCATTAAACAAACACATGCACATATATACGCAAGTGCAGTATCAGCTTTAGCAGTGACATATGAACATGAGCTCAGAGAAATAGATTCAACACTGATATAAAGAAAGAAATTTGAAGAATTTACTTCTAGAATGAAAGAACAATATGGCCAGACATCAAAAATAAGAACACCACAACATTAAAACACAATGCTATTTTTTGTTATTCAGCAAAAATCTGACATTTAAAAGATTGATCCAAAAAGCATTACTGATTTTTCCCCTTAAATTAAAACAATATTTTTTGGACTTTTTAGTCTAATAGTGAAACATGAGTAATCAATATTTTTGCTTCATTTTCTATAAGGGGATTTTATTCGTTTCCGGAGTATGTTTGCATACAGATGCCCTTAAAGCTAAAAAAAAACAACTATTTCTGTTTCTGAACTGTCACATTTAACATGTTCGCTAATCATATAGATGTGCTTTATGCCTTGCAAATGTAAACATTGTTTGTAAACATACAACACATTGTGCTGATTTTACAGTATTTTTTTCTTCCTAGTTAACATTAGGTATCATCAAAAATCTAAGAATTATTGAGAAGAATTAATTAAAATTTGTAAATGAATAGCTGTAATGGAAAGCTGAATGATTATTGCAAACACTCTAATTTGGATTTTGTCTGGTCAGAAACATTATTTTCAGCTAACAAACATTAAAAACATGTTAAAGCTTTAAAGTTTAATGAATGCTTGAAATTACACTTGAGGTGGAAACAAACTTGCAGCGCCACCTGCTGTTCAAAACACTGGCAGTCACAGAAGATCATGGCAAATTCATCAGGAAGTGTCCAGCAATGGTGAAATGAATGCAGGGCTCTGATTAAGATAAGTTATCAGAACTGCAGTCTAAATCACTCATTATGCTAGATGAACATAATTAATTGCATATACACAGACCCTGCAGAAGGGATAAAGCAGATTTTGAATGGTGCAAATGCATCTTTCTAAAAATGATCACTGTAATACAACTAATGTGGCTGACGTAAGATGAGCCGTACTGCGGCAACATAAGAATTGACTTGGTAGTTCACATGATAATAACATGTCTTTAACCTGTTATTTCTAATCAATATGTGCTTTTGCAGTGTGGCTCATTTTCAGACTCTCATCTGCTCTCTAAAACTAGGTCACACATTTATGCATGACGTGTGAGTGTTTCATGTGTATCTGTGTCACACTTCTCAGAGCGTCCTACACAGTCACACAGAGTTTCTGAGAGAGTCTGCAGCTCTGGTGACTTGCAAATTCTCCTAAATAAGTGTTACTCTTTCAATTTTATTTACTCAACCTGATGAAGTGCAGAAAGTTTGTTTAAATAATACCCTCTAACCCAGGGAAACTTATTAGGCTAACTAAAAACACAAGTCCAACACTGAAAGCCCTTGGTCATGCTTTAAAGCCATGAAATGTACACTACTGTTCAAAAGTAAAGGGTCATGAAGATTTGTTTTAAAAAGAAATTAATACTTTTTATCCAGCAAAGATGCAAATAATTTCTTAAAAGTGACAAAGACATTTATAATGTCTCAAATGATTTCTATTTTGAAATAACCGTTGTTATTTGAACTTTCTATGCATAAAAGGATCCTGAAAAAATTACCACAAAATATGAAGGAGAAACTGATTTCAACATTGATAATAATAAGTCTTCCGCAATAAATCATCATATTAGAGTGATTTCACTGAAGACTGGAGTAATGATGCTGAAAATTCAGCTTTGATCACAGGAATAAATTACATTTTGAAAATATTAAAACAAAACAGTCGTTTTAATTTGTAACTTTACTGTTTTTAACTGCAGCCTTGGTAAGCACAAGAGACATCTTTTAAAAACCTTTTTTCTTTTATTCCTACAAACCCCAAACTTTTGACCAGTAGTGTAATTTTACAAAAGATTTTTTGTTTAAAAATATGGAAAGTGCTAATAAACTGTTGTTCATCAAACACATTTATCAGTTTTTGCTCATTTTTCAGACCCTGAGTTTATGGTTTATGCAGCGAGGATGAAGTCCAAAAATAAATGAAAACACAAATGAGCATAAATGAATGATGCAACAGCACAATCTGAGGTTAATAACACCTCTGTGGCTTCAGAGCAGCTGTTCAGGTGTGAATGTGTGTGTGAGAGTGCATACAAACCTGTAGACCATGCCTGGGGAGCCTGTCTGCCTGAGAGAGAGGCGGGCGGGAGAGTCTGTGGTCGATTCTGGATACATGGGGAACGGGAGATTGGGGGGTGTGGCCAGGCTGCCAAGGGGGTCTCTCTCTCTCCTGTCAACCGACACGTCTGTCTCTCACCTTACAGGACCTCTGAAAAACACAAACGCAGATGAAAGGTTCAGCAAATGCTAGAGTGCATTAATATACAACACAAATCTGAACAGCACTGCAGCAATTGCCCTGTAAGAATGCATTAACACCACTAGAGGGCGATTCTGCACAACGGTAAATGATGATGACAATGATGGGTAGAACATGGCCAATACACCAAAACAGATTGTAACAAAGAAATTTGTTTGTGCAGCTAATCCATAATACAAAGAAATGATAGTGTCACACAATGCTGAGTTGCTGGATTTACTGCGCCAGAGCAAAATAAATCATATTTTGCTTGAATATTGAGGTTGTATGAAGATTGAACCAATGTAGATTGATTAACTGTAGGAAATTATGATTTTTTTTTTTTTAAATGATGGTCAAAAAGATTCATAAACTCCCAAGTTATCAGTTTGAATCACTCAAACTAATTTGTCATTGAATCCACTAAAGCGATTAATGAATTAACATCTGACTCACTTACTGAACTTCAAGTCATAGTAATTTTCATAGAGAAATGTTATTGTATAATGCATACTTAAATCAGTACAATTACTGACTAGGTTGTTCATATAACAATTGTAGGCCTAGTTAAAGTTACACATTCACAGCAGAGTAACTCTTAAAACAAACAAAAACATAATAGTTACAAAACAGTGTTGTTTTGTTTAGTATGTTAAAGGGATAGTTCACCCCAAAATGAAAATTCTGTCAGTAATTACTCTCCCTCATGTTGTTCCCCGTAAGACTTTCGTTCATCTTCAGAACACAAATTAAGATATTTTAATTAAATCTGAGAGCTGGATCACTCCTCCATAGGCTTCTTAAGGGATCGAAACTTGCCGGCCCAAAAGTTATTAAAGACATCGTTAAAATAGTCCGAGTGACTACAGCGGCTCAACCTTAAGTTTATCAAGTGCAAAACAACAAACAAAAATAACGACTTTATTCAACTATTCATTAACTTCCCTGTGGGCCTCGAGTGAGGTCACGTAGTGATATTGCGCAAAGCTTCTGTGTTGCACGTTACACGCAGGCTCACTATTGGCCGACGCTGATCATGTGTGTGATGCGTGACGTACAACCTAGAAGCGCTGCGCTGTTACACTACGTGAACTCACTCGAGGCCAACAGAGAAGGAAAGAATAGTTGAATAAAGTCGTTATTTTTGTTTGTTTTTTTGCGCACAAAAAGTATTCTCGTCGCTTGATAAAGTTAAGGTTGAGCCGCTGTAGTCACTCGGACTATTTTAACGATGTCTTTAATAACTTTTGGGCCGGCCAGTTTCGATCCCTTAAGAAGCCTATGGAGGAGTGATCCAGCTCTCAGATTTAATAAAAAATATCTTCATTTGTGTCCTGAAGATGAACGAAAGTCTTACGGGTTTGAACAACATGAGGGAGAGTAATTACTGACAGAGTTTACATTTTGGGCTGAACTATCCCTTTAAGATCACATACGTGCTGATAATATACTAAACGCGTTGCACACACATGGAGTGCAATAAACGGCTTACAGATAGTGTGAATGACAGGCTGCTTTCTGACACCCTTCTGTCCTGCCTTCGCTAAGGTGTTTCTAAAAGGGACCGTGTTCCTATTGCATTAAGAGTATGTAACCATAGTGCAAGGCAGTGACAGAGAGAGAGAGTCAGATAAATAATGATTGTAAGACAGAGACAAAAAGGGAACTAGGGCTGTATAAGGTAGAGAAGAGAGAAGTGAAAGTAATACAGAGAAAAAATAAAGAAAGCTGACATTAGTCAGAAGAGCTTTTTTGGCAACTGTTTAATAAATACTCAATCTCCTTCAAAAACCAGTTTATAAGACATGAGGCGTAAATAAACATACGCACATTAATATGAAGTAAAGCATGTAAACATAAGCATCATGGTACTGCGCATGTCCGCAAGGTATTTTTGAATTATACTAAGGAAATGTCAGATTCAAGCATTTACATGCTTCATTTTTTCCCCGTTGATCGGATTATTTCAGGTCTACACCACCACTTCCAACCAGAGCAAAATATTATTCGAAACGATTTAAGTGTTTACATGCACTGTAAAAAAATGGCATGGTCAACTTATAGGCTACTTTATTGAAATAATAACAAACAGCAAATACTTTTGGTTATATAGAGTGTCGTCAATAATTCTTGAGAACATGATCATCTCTTCCTAATAAACATGAATGAACATCTAAAGATATGTTGAAAGATACAGTACAACTTACTGAAACGTATTATATCTCGTGTAATCGCTCAATCAGTGTTTCAACGGTGGAAAGACATCAGTAAAACAGCTTGTAATAATTTTATAATTCTTTCATGTTTCCACTGACCGTTTCAGTGCATCGAACAGCTTCCTCCGCACAGGGCCAGCCAGGTAGGAGGGCGAAATGCACTGTTTCCAAACTGGAGGAGTTTATTGGCCCTTATGAGGTTCTAACGAACACCTTTGCATTTAACACACACACACACACACGCATTTTTTACGACCACCTCATATTTCAGCACTTATTAGTCTTACACGAGTGCTGCTAAAGGACACGGCAAGAACACATTATTGAGTGCTTCTGTACTGCTTATCAAGGTGACTGTCCCTCCTATCTATCTCCACATACCAGCGCTCTGACACCAGGAATAAGGTCTTTCCATTTCCCAGACTCATTTTACGCCGCCTGCCCACTCTTTCCATCATGCTAAGCTGGAAACGCTGGATGGATGTGTCTCATGAGAGAAGGGCACTGTATGCAGTGTAGTAAAGAGAAGGAGAGGTCACACATCAGTGGAGTAACTGCGAGGAGGAAAGCCCAAGGTGACCGTAAGAGTTAGTCCTCATTAGCCCAGGCTGACAAAGTGCTCATGTTGCAAATAATGTTGTTCAGATGGGCTATAAATAGATCACCTTCAATGTGATACGAAGCTTTATATTAGAGATCCACCGATATTACATTTCTCAGCCGATACCGATAGATAGTTTTTTTCTTATGGAAAAAAAATCTCCCAAATGCTGCAAACTAACTATACAGAGAACCCTCTCATTTGGTACACTATAATATAACTATATAAGGTATTATATTAAACTGCTATTTATTTTCAGATATAATAATTACACCCAAATAAAAACTGAAATGTTTGTATACAACTCTGTTGCACCTATAAGGTAGTTTTCATAAGCACTTGTCTTCATGGAAAATGTATTTAAACATAATAGCTTGTTCCACTGCGTTGCCATGGCGCGAAATGCAAATGGAGGGCAGGAAGTGATTTGCTGTATTTAGAAAGCACTATAACAAACTCAAAATGCCTATGTTCTGCGTCGTTTATTAGGGGTGTAACGATACACAAACCTGATGGTTCGGTTCGTCCCACGGTTTTGAGGTCTCGGTTCGGTTCGGTTCGGTTCATTTCGGTGGGGTGGGGGGGTTAAGAAAGCTAAAATTGCTTTTATTTTTTATTAAACAGTGCTTTAATTAACAAATTGTGTCCTTGTCTTTAAATTAATTCAATTACAAGGAAACGTTTCTCAAGGATAACAAAATTATCTGCTAATGCTGTAAACTACAGCCCTTACTTGCACATTACTATAACATTAAAGCTTAACAACAGAGCCTAGACTTTTAGCCTAAATGATATAATAATAATCAACACTCAAATAACAAATTGTCTGAAAACATGTAAACTGCACATAAGGCAATTTTTGCATTAACATGTTTTTACTCTAATTTGTTATCGTTATATAATAATTTACACAGTTGCTGTTATTTTCATGACAACTATTTTAAACATACATTAAATAATCAAGATATCATAAACAGGTTAAGTAAAATATAATATATAGGCTAATATATAGCATTTATTTAGTGAAAGAGTTAGCAAACCAGCAAGCTGTGGACACTGAATGACTTGCCTGAGGTAAATATAAAGCTATGTGAAAAACTAAGCGTTTTATTGACGTATTTCCGCTGTTGAAACACTGATTGAGTGTTTACACGAGTTATGATGCCTTTCAGTAAGTATACTGTATCTTTCAACATACCTTCGGGTGTCCATTCATGTTTATTCTGTAACTGAGGAAGAGATGATCGCGCTCCGCGCTGCCGCATGCATACAGTGATATCTGTCACGCCACATCTAAGAGCGCCAAAACGGCATTTATTGTTTGCATTTCGTGATCAAATAGACATAATTTGAAAGATTACACCTTGCTTATTATCAAAAGTAACAAAACACTGAGCTTATTGCGATTATATGTGGTTAATGGTGGTTAGGCAACAGCCCTGTATTCGTTGTGTACACATAACACATGAGGTGCAATGACGGGTCTGGGCGGGTCTGGGCGGGGCAGCAGGGGGCGGGGCGTGTTCGGTTCGCCATGAGAGTATCGCGATACGTATCGTGGGTGGTGTATCGCGGTTTTTCGGTTCGGTTCAAATATCGTTACACCCCTATCGTTTATGGTTACTTAAATCGATCAAACCACGAGGAGTTTTTATCGTCTACCAAAAGTTGTTGTTCATAAGGACGGGAATGCAAGAAATTGACCGAAAAACTCCGGGAAAACGGCTTGCAAACCTACGTCTGCGGTCGGGAGGAACCGAATGGGAAAATGCCCGTGTGTGCAGTGATCACTTCGTCAAAGGTGAGTTAATACAACTTAAGTGGCTATGTTAGTGTAACGTTTAACATTTCCGAACTTTGTAAAGTCAAAGTATGTGTGTAAGACGAGGTAGTTGCTGATATCTACCGCCTCGATGGCAGGAAAATCTTTCAAGTCAGTTGAAAAATCGCTCCTCTTCATAACGTAAGGATCACGTCCAACATAGGTTTGATTTTTTGTTTATATCTTTCTCTTGTAATAGCGTGTATAGTAGTACAGTACGGACTTCTCGTCCATTGCGCTCTTCACTCCCTGCCCTCCATCTGAATTTCGCGCGTCATCATAATCACGTGACTGAAACCCAGCTATTAACAGAAAATAAGCTCCTCTCTAGTGTTTTTTTATAGCTAACTAAAAAACTGTGAACATCGGATGACTTTCCTAAGGTAAATGCAATGTTAAGTGACGTTGTTCACAAGCTGTTTTATTGACATCTTGAAACACTGATTGAGAGAATACATGAGACATGATACAGACTTCGGTAAGTTGTACTGAATCTTTCAACATACCTTCTGATATTCATGCATCCCTGATACTCATCACTCCTAAAAACAGCTGAAAGTGCCAAAAAGCTTTAAATCTACAGTTAAAATGGAACATACAGTTATTTTAAAGGGGGGGGCAATGCTGCTTTATGGCACACCATGGATTTTGTAAGACATTTATTTATACATAAGGGCACATCCATCATGCTTGAGCACCAATTGGGATTTTTTAAAGGTCTGATGTCCAGAAAACGTTTATACTGCTCATTGTGAACTGTCAAAGTTGTGGTAACATTACTATAAGAAATGGTAGAGAGAGGATAAAAAGGAAAAAATAAAATAAACATCACAAAATATGTTCTGATATTTCATGTCTTATATGTCTGCACTCTGCATTTTAGGAATCAAAAATCTTAGTTTAAAGCATTGCTTCTAACATCTTTAGTTCTTCAAATCAATAGTGATAAAAAGTACTGATCAAACCTTTTATGTAAGAATGAGAAAAAAGGCTAGCTTCTGTTGGCAGCTCATTATTGCTAAAGTGATACAGTAACCCGGCTGCTGGTATCGTGAGAGCTGGAATACTGCAGTGCTGCGGAAAGGGAGCAGACTCAGGCTTTGAAAGTTGCAGCATAGCTTGTGTTCAGATTTACCAAAGCAAGGTGCACTCAGCAGAGTTTTACACAGGGGGAACACAAAGTGACTCTCTCCACTTCCACATACAACTGCATGAATGAGGAGAGACAGAATGAGAGAAATGTGGGGAAGTTAATAGTGTCAGGGAAGCAAAGTACTTGACAGAGAACAGGGGTACCATGATGACATGCAAGATTCGGAGTATGAAGGACACTTTTGACTATGGATGAGGTGCATGGTGCTTTTGACCTAGTGAAATAGACTGCATTGACGTACGTGTTTGATTAGATTTGGACGTACGGTGATCCTAAAGTTAATAGAGTGCTGAAGTAGTGTTTTTTGCATGAAAACAGAACCAGCACGGCACATGACTGCAAAGGTCAGCTGATTCAGCATGCATGCAACAGCCTGATTGCTGTTCTCCATGTTGAGACACACAAAGGGCGTGCCAGACGAAAGAAAGGTCACCAGCAGAACTCCTGCCTTGATGGAGAAGTGGTCCCAGCAGTGTGGATGACACAATCACCAAAGGGACTCGTTCCGTATTTAGGGGAATAGGAATTGTTAGAGCAAAACAGTGTGACGGTTGTCACCATAGAAGTGCCAAACAGACTGAGTACTGGTGTCACCTACATAACTTCCCTGCAGGGCTCTGGGAAAAGGTCCAACACTGTAATGCAGGTATAATGCAGACACTACAGTGGGAAAAACTGTTTATAAAAAAAAAAAAAAGTTTACAGAGAAAAAAAGAAAAAAACTTTGTGCATGCATACATATCACACACACACTTAAAAAAAATTCGATACAGATACCTTGACTTCGATACCAGTTCCTGAGTGATACTTTTTTCTATACCAATTTTATGAAGTCCGTTTTAACAAGATTACATTACCAAAAAAAAAAAACGTTGGTTTTATTTTTTCAGTTTGTTGACTTTTTGTTTACAGACTCAAAAATGTTCTATATATCCTAATAATTTAACAACTTGCATTCTTTACTTCAATGAACTCATTGTATCTGCCTTAAATTAATACATGGTTTAAATTAATAAATTGTTGCTTTGAAACGATATGTATTGTGAAAAGCGCTATAACAAATAAATGTGAATTGAATTGAATATAGGCTGATTGGGGGCGGGATATATGCCCTGCTCTCAGCACACATAAAGCTTGCCGCAAAGCACTGGCAAAAGTAGCCTAATGATTATGAATGTATCGAGAAAAAAATAGCAAGGAGACATTTCAAGCTTCTATTGGCATATTTCTCATGTTCTTCTTGCAGTCGAAGACGGAGCAACTTTCGTAAATTCATCAGATTTGTCGTGTTGCCGGTCTTGTCAAGCAATCATCTTGTCGCAAATTTTTGACATTGAAACTGGTTAAATGTACGGTACGCTTTATAAGATAATAACGTATTATATCTCGTTTAATCGCTCAATCAGTGACTACGTTTACATGCAGCCAATAACCCGTTCAAAACCGGGATATTAGCAATAACCCGGTCGCGCACGGCCATGTAAACACCTGCAAAAACCCGAATATGCTTATATACCGGATTTTAAAAACCGGGATATGATACCTGGGGTACCCCTTTTCTAACCCGAATTTTTGGTCATGTAAACACGCATCGGCATATCCCCATAGTGATTTGTGTTCAGCGCATGTTCTATTCGCGGCAAGGAATCTTGGTCTTTTGAGTAGAGGAACTTCTCGGCGCATACAAAAACCTGCGTGCAGTATACCGGAAGTAAACATGGCGAGACGCAGCACAGCATACTTTTGAAGCGAGGTCAGTACCAGCACCAAATCGCAAACAAAGGCGATCGCTATCTGCCCCGACCTATTCATTATCCGCGTGCTGCTGTTGTTGTTGTTGTCTTTGGATACAGGAAGAAGAATCGGAAATGACGCATATTGCGTCTTAAGGTTGTCCGTACGTCTTGACGCTAACCGTGCGTCGCCGTTTACATCGGGATATTGCAGTTCCATGTATACAGGAGAAACTCTCTCTGCTCACGCATGTAAACGGGTTATTCCTAATGTTTCGGAAACCCGAATAGTGACCTTAACCCGACCACAACCCGAAAATTGGCTGCATGTAAACGTAGTCAGTGTTTCAACGGCAGAAAGACATCAGTAAAACAGCTTGTAAACAATATCCCACGTAGCATTTCACTTACCTCAGGCAAGTCACTCAGTGTCCACAGCTTGTTAAGGCCCGTTCACACCAAGCACGATAACTATAAAGATAACGATAAAGATATAATTCTAAAAATCGTTCTCCATATTAAAGAATAACAGAGTTCACACCACAACTATAACGATAAAGATATGAGGAACGATATCGTTGGGATCACTTTCAGAACGATTTTTTTCCAGCTGTCGAACGATAAAACACTGACAGCCAATCAGAATCCATTCTAATTCAAAGGTCTACTTTGAAACCGCAGCGCGGGCGCGCGCGTGCTTAGAATAAAAAGACCGTTATCAGTCGTTGGTGTGGACGCATATATAGTTATCTTTATCGTTATCTTTATAGTTATCGTGCTTGGTGTGAACGGGCCTTTAGTCAGCTGGAGAAATTAACTCTTTCGCTAAATATATACACTATATTAGCCTATATATTTTACTTAACCTGTTAGTATTGTCTTGATTATTTATTGCATGTTAATGATTATTAACAGCCAGTGTGTAAATGATTTTATTTCAACAACGAATTGGAGTAAAAAACATAATTCAATTTAGAAGTTAATGCAAAAACTGCCATATGTGCAGTTTACATGTTTGCATACAATTTGTTATTTGAGTGTTGATTATTATATCTAAAAATAAATGGCAACTGAATTTAGGCTAATAGTTTCGGCTCTGTTGTTAACCTTTAATATTATAATGTGTAACAGCTAACAGCTCCCTATATATTTCACAGCATTAGCAGAGACATTTTTTTATCCTTAAGAAACTTTTAATTATTCAGTAATTGTTCAGTAAACCACTGAATAGATATTTTATTTGTCCTCGAGAGAAATTTGTTTCCACCGTAGCTTCACATTTATGCTTTGAAATTCTCTTTGAATGCATTACTGTAAACATGATTTTTACAAAAGAAAAGGACGAGTCAAAATTCTTCTACATTAACTGACACAGAACATGCCTTTAATAAAGTGGATTTTTACGTCCTTGAACATAAACCATTGTTAATGCCCTCTCCAACTTAAGACAAGTCCCATAGTGCCTTTGAATCACTTCACTGAAAGGTCTGTGTGACACAAACATCTAATCTATGTTGATTTCATCCTGCAGCAGACAGTGACGGCTGGCCTCCAAACAGATGTCCAGATACTGGTCCCTAAAGGCAATGCTGTATAAAGCTCTCCTAATCCATAAATAGCCCTTTTTATGGTCTCAGTCTATCTTATCTGACTACGCTGGAGACAGAGGTGACCTCGCAATTGGCTCTGACTTTCATCTTGAGACAGAGTGAACAAGCTAGCATCTACCAATGAGCAAGGTTGGTAAAGAAGAACCAGTTTCATTTGTTATAAAAACAACCGTTTTTTTGTTGTTGTTGTTGACCATCTACATTCTTCTGTAAATGCTAATATAAATGATTGTGATAACAGAGAAAAATTGGGCACAAAACAACACTTCGACAACATCTTTCTATTACATTGTCCCTGCTGATTGCATACAACAAGCATAAAGCTTGTCATACAACTTGCAAACAAATAATAATTCTGAACCAGCAAAAATCAAACTCAAACGCATTAATTGTCACCCTTGAATCTGTCTAATGACTCACTCTTGACTTATCCACTGGACTGCTTATGATTACTTTTATGTTCAGGTAAAAAAAACTATTAATGTTTTAGGTTACATTCAAAAGACTTAAATATACTGTTACTTATTAAATAATAAATGACAGATTAATTACAAAAACAAAATATAGCTGCCAAAAAAACTAAGAACTACATTATGTATGATACAAAAAAATCAACTACTTTTCAATCACGAACATAATAATTAAAGGAAAATCCCCAAATTTTCCTTATAATTCCCATTACTATAAATGAATGAATAAATAGATATGGGAAAAAGTGAATCTACACAACTGCTTGCTTGATTTACACAATTATGTTTACATTAAAAAGGTTTTTCGATTACAAATTCCTCTCACATCTCAATGTACAAATGGTATGAGGATGGCGGAGAGCTGGTTATACTGCTCGAACTACTCTACTCGGCTTAGATCTACAATATGTTTTCCATTCAGTACTGCAGCAGAGAGGTTGGGGAAGCCCTGTCTCTGGCTCTCACCCTCGGTTTCATTTCCATCTCACCAAAAACACAGACTCACGCTGTGCCAGCTTTACTCCCCTGCATTTGGCACAGTCGACTTCAGAGATGTGTTCTGCTCAACCCGCTGGCCTTGCAGAGAGCCATAGTGCCAACAGCACTGCTGTAAAGGTGAAGTATTCAGAAGACTCTAGGCTACACCATGACGCCTACTTCACAAAGTTGACTGCCTTTCTTTGTTGGTAATCTAGGAGATGGTTGAATCAGCCCTGCATGATGTATTGTGTCAGGCTGATTGTCCACTTGAGCGTGAAAGGTCACAGATATTCAATGTGCTTTGTGGTGCTCCATGAAGGGTGAAGGGAAATGCAGATATGTAAGGATCACTGATACAAAGGGAAGGCGGGGATTATGTTCTGCATAGGTGTGCATTTGAGGAGGAGGGGAAAGATTAAAAATAACTCTGTGCACTGTGGCGCACTCAGTAATGTAAAGAATAGCCCTGAGATCAATATCTTTCTGTCTGGAGAGGAGAAAGGCATGAGAAGGACAGTTGAGCAGTGGTTGCAGTCAGGGGATGATGACACAACTTAAAGCCTTATTTTAAAACTAGATTGGCAAACAATCTAAAATTCACATTTATGGTCAAAATATTAAGAATGTGACTTGGTTTCCTCTAAGAACAGACAAACACTCATGATGTAACATTACAAACAATAAACTGTATATGCACAAATGATATTAAACTTTATTTGATGATATATATATATATATATATATATATATATATATATATATACACACTGAAAAAAATCTGAGTAAGATATACTTTTATTTTATTTTTTACATTGATATATAATAATAATAATAATAATAATAATAATATATAATAAAAAAATATTCTGCTTTGCGATTACAGAAATAAATAAAATTTTAAAATGCATTCAAAACTGTTATTTTTTAAAAAGTATTTTCTAAAAAATAATTTATTTCTGAATATTACTGTATTTTAATCAAATAAGTGCAGTCTTGGTGAGCATAAGAAACCTTTTTAAAAACATTTACAGACCTTAAACTAAATGGTAGTGTAGAAAAAATAATTCCTGCTGTTTTAAAACATGGCAAAGAAAAATAATACATATAGGAAAAGAATAAGGTCTAATAAATAAGGACTAATTATATGCTTCTAATATCAGTCTAACATAATTGAGATATTGCCCATTTAAAAAAAACATATGCTATTGTGACGAATACAGTCACTGATATAAAACCGGTGAGAGGGAAGTCACCTGCACCCATGGAGAAAGGCCAGTTTAAATGTGTGTGTAAGAGAGAAGTCATCACTCTTTATGTGCATGAAACACCTCCGGCTATGTCAAAACAACACGAGCTGTCTAAACATTTAGATCGTCAAATCACCAGGAGGATTTACACTGATGCAGGTAAACTTAGAGCACCCACTGACAAATCAGCAGTCATCCATACGTCCTCGACACATTAATGCACTTATAAACAACAACACTACGCTTATCTGGCTTCACTCCATGTTTCTAAGTAACCTTCGTGAAGGGGTGGTGGAGAAAGTCAGGGCGTATTAAAGCCTGTTTTTACAATTACACGTCAGTATCTCTCAAAATGCAGTGCTGCTAAATAATTCAGAATTGCCCTGTCTTGTTTTGTTTTGGTGTTCTTATGGTTGGTTCAGTCGGTAGCTGTTGTGTGAGCAGGAACTGACTGAATCTTCCCCTCAGGATGCTGAAATACCATTCTGACGAATGTGGCTGCTAACTGAGGGGGAAAATGCTGTGAGAATGGTCCAGAATTACTAATGAAACGTGGTGCAAATGCAGCACGCCGTGCTGAGTGCTGTAAGCAGACTGAAAAACCCGCCCTCAGAAAAAGCCTGCCTGCAGCAGCTGTCCCGCACACACACACACTGAGGAGGAGAGGGAGGAGAGGAAAGCAAAGAAAACTGCAGTTGAAGAGAGATTAGAGGAAAGAGCTGAGTAGGCACAGCCATTCAAACCGTGATGAAGAGACGTGAGGCAGCTTTACCCACAGCTGGCGAGCAATAGACAAATGCATGCCACTGGGATGGCACCTATACAAAGAGACCAAACCAGCTCATCATTATGGATAAAAAAAACTGATGCATCTCACAATGCAATCATCATTATATATCACCAGACATTCATTGCACTTAAGCTTATTTTGCTATACACCAAGTTAGCACGCTGATACATTATGATTAATGTGCTTTATATGATTGCACATGAGAACTGCCTAAGAGCTTGCTCTTTCCTTTAGGGCAGTAAAGACTAATTTAAACGATAAATTCAACAACAAAAAAAAGAGAGAAGAAATTCATTGGACTATCGCTCCATAAACTTTAAAAGCAATGCATTTTGTAATAAATAACACTGATATGCTGGGTGGAAATGTTGTATCTCCATATCCAGAAATTAGGGGTGTAACGGTACATGTATTCGTATTGAACCGTTTCGGTTCGAGGCTTCCGGTTCGGTACGCATACAAACCGAACGATTCCTAGGACCATTTTTCCTGCCGACAAAATTCGCGCTGGCGCGATCATCACAACGTTGCGCAACATCAAATGGCAAGCGTAATGAAAGCGGAACGAAACTGCGCTACTCATTATATTGTGCTTTACGGACCGTTAGTTCGGACCAGCAACATCTGTGCAGCGCGCGCCGATCTCGATCAAGCGACACTGTTACAACACAGCGCTAAGAGATCCAGTGAAGAAAACATTTGAATTCGCCACTGAAATAATAACATCGCTGCGAGATCTAGTGAGAAGCATTCACATTTCTCCGTTAATAACCGTAGATCTCTATTAGATCAAACAGCGCTGACGTGGACACCAGGAGAAACATTGTGCCGTGAATAAACTAGTAATGCTTTACGTCCACAGACCAGCAACATTCACCATGGATTTAATACAGTAACACTAACTGTAACTAGGGCTGGGGCGGTATGGATTTTTTCTAACCGCGGTTGAAAAGCAAGATATTCCCGCGGTATAGCGGTAAACCGCTTTAAACACCACCCCCCCCCCCCCCCCCCTCCCCCTCTCACCCGACAGACTTCCGCGCACCGCGCGCACTCACCAGAAGGCGTTTTTGCTAGACAGACTTTGTTAAATATTTTCACCTACATCCGAAAAAAAACGAGCACAATTTGAAAGAGTCCAATTTTCAGTAAGCTGTAATTTGGCATGAACCAATCACTGAATAGATTTTCTTATTTAAGAATATTCTCAGATATATTCGCATTGAATTCATCATTTTCAGGAGAATACATTATGATGTTGAACGAAATGAAAGATGAACACCTTTTCCAACATGTCTTAATTACAAAAATTATATTCCATATTTATGTTAACATAATATAATGTTATTTTTTATTTAATCTATGTCGATTATATGAAAAGTGAACACCATGAGTAACATAGGATCATAAGATGGGTCAGACATGATTTTGACCACTTTATTAAGTTTTGTTTTGTAGAAACCCTTTCTTTAAATTAAATTTCGTTTTGTATAAATTGTATCTTAATTTTAATCACTGTTTCATTAACTAATTGCCTGGAATTATACAAATATAGCAGACATATAATCAGGACGATGTGGAAGCGACGGTGCGATCTCTTGCGCGTGAACTGGAGCTCGTCTCATAAATGAACCGAAAAACTCGTGCGCCCATCGGAGACGGACTTCACTGCTGATATTCTGAGGATACAACATAGCCAATAGGCTATACTAGTAGGGACTTTAGCCTTTAAATATCTTTGCTGCATGCGGTCTCCTTTCTAGAACAGCCAAGAGCTTTCTAGCCTCGCGGCAGCAGCGCCTTGCATCGCTCATAGACCTTAAAACTGTAAAAAAAAAATCAAAAAACTAAAATTGATCAAAAAACGTTGGTGTGGATGGATGGCGGACAGATGATGAGTTTTGTGCTGCGGTTCCGTTGCGGATGAAATAATAATAGCCCATCCGCGCATCTCTAATACGAATGTAATACATGTGTCATGGAACATTGCGCTCCCCAACTCGCGAAAAGGGATTTGCTCCATCTTTTGATAAGTTTTGTTTAGAAAACCTTGAATCCATGTAAGACACACTATCATTAGAAATAATCCATGTCATTAGAATCAATGAATCCATATCATAAGACACAACGTGCACACATGTGCAGGCCAATGTTTTTTTTTTTTTTGCGGTGATGACGGTGACGAGCTCAGACCCGCGGTTGGAGTCACGTGACCGCGGTATTGCGGTAATGCGGTAACCGTCCCAGCCCTAACTGTAACCAGTTTAGCTGGAATAGTGAAATGCTTTCAAGTACTTCACACATCTTTTTCCAGCACTTCAAAACTAAAATATTATATAATAAATATATGAAGAGTTCAGATGCAAAAGCCATTTGAAATTTTCTTCTAGAATGATCATTTTTATGAAGCTTGTATAGAGTTTACTTATGTAATTGTTGCATTAGGCTATGAATTAATAAACATTTATTGATAAGAACTATTTCATGTCTTTTCATTTACAGTAGCATGGACCACGAGTAGTCGAGTAACTCAAGTATTGTTTTGATAAGAAATCGACTAGCAGAAATCAGTAGTCGTGTAACCCCTACTATACACATGAGAACATGTTACATCATTTACACTCGACCCTAACCGGAGCGACACAATGTGTTGGCCACTCTGCCTGAAGGACCCTCCCAACATCTATATATAAAACATCCATAAACACATGAACAAAAACACGGCCCATCTGTCTAATTACATACATGTCCACACATGTGACTCAGATCTGTGCTGTTTTCAATGCATTTGCCTGAAGGACATTTGTTTCCTGACTGCTCTTTTAAAAAAAAGCTAATCTTCACACTTAATCAACTTAATCTTGCAATATGCTTAATAAAAACAACAACAAGAAATGCACAGGCATTACAGTATAGATATGAAAGCAGCACAGAACAGGAACTTCAGGTTCAGGAGTAGTAAGCAAAAAAAAAAAAAAAACAGCCATACAGTTCAGAGATTAACACAAGATTTTAAAGTGGCTCAGGTTTGCGGTGCATGCTGGGGTTTTGTACAGAGACACTTATGAGTGATTGTGCAAGCCTTTGAACGGGCGTCAGCTGCAGTTGTACATACGGCAGAAGTGCAGATTGTGTGGGCTGAAGCAAACTAATGTAAAACTCTACATGGTGTGTGTGTGTGCATACTAATGCCCCAGCAAAATAATGTAATGCTGATTTGTGCCATTTAAAAAACAAAAGTGTACACTAGCAGTCAACAAATATGGGTTTTCAATCAGATCAATATCTACAGCAGGGTGTCTGATTGCCAATAAAATGGAGACTATAATTTTAATAAATATAAAATATTTTTTTAATGAATGCGCATGATATGCATAACTGCAGAAATGTGATTTATATTTTCTTAATTTTTACACTTATATAAGTGTAGCTAATATAAGTGTAGCTAAGTAAAGACTGTTAATCAGCCAAGCACGGCACAGTTGTTTGCTAATGCTGATAATAACAAAATGACCAAATATCAGCCTGGCATGAAGTCATTTAAAAGATCAGAAAGAGTTGCAATGTTTTGCTCACATGGCAAATAATCTCTAGCATGAATCAGCATTCTGTACAAACTGATCCCAGTATGATAGTTCTGTCAATAAACTGCAGTATTTCAGTGTGGGTCGTGATAGTGTAAAAGTGCATCATCATAATCTGCTACAACAAAACCATCAGCTTGGCTGATAACATACATTTCTCACTCACCTCTTAAACGGCACATACTGGAGCAAAGGTGCCCGAACACACACACACACACACACACACCAGAACATAAACAGACGCTGATCCAATTGGGGAGTTCAGTCACGCAGCAAAGCTGCGATTGGTTAGAGACCGACTGCATAGCAGAGAAGCAGCTTTACTCCGCAATAGTCATCCTGTCTTGTGCCTATCCAGTTCTCCCTTCTGAACAAAAATTGTCTCAGTCCTTACATGTGTGTGTGTGTCCTATCCTCTTTTCTCTACCTCCTTCTCTTCCTTTTGCATCCTCCCTCTTTCCCTTTCCTGCCTCAGGCTCTCCCTGCAGCACATACACATGTGATTGTCCAATGAAACCTGGCTGATGGAATGTGACCTCTTCATCTTTGACTGATACTGATACAGGACAGCATTTAGTCATCAGCAAAAGCCAACCGGACAGCCTCTGCCTAGAGGTTCATTAAAAATATGATGAATATATGACAAATGCAAATACACATGGCAGTAAAATAATGTAGCAGGCTATATACTAAACTATATAAAAAAGGTGAAAAACATCTTTTAGAAAGGTGTACATGAAGTTGAATTCACGTTAATGGATGCTGCAGACAATGAACGTTGTCCTTATAATTTGTGTATTAGGATATATGCTCTTTATACGATTGGCATCTAAAGTATCTAAACGGTGAACATCCAATGATGCTGTGATGCATGTACACCACCATTCAAAGTTGTTTGATAAAAAAATATGTAAAACTGTAAAACAGTAAAACAGTAAAAACTGTAATATTGTGAAATATACCAATATAAAATATTTACTTAAAGCTGCAGTCCGTAGCTTTTTTTGGGTTAAAAATTATCCAAATACATTTTTGAGAAAATACATAACCAGCCAGTGTTCAAAACTCTCTGCTTGCCGTAGCTCGATTCAAAGCGGTAAGCTTGTAATAATGTTTTTAATTTCAGTGCTGGTGGATTTCCACGGGAGATTCGAGCATGTCTTTGCGTCATTACGTCACATCTGTACACACACATCTGTACACACATATCTGCACACACACATCTGCACACACACATCTGCACACACACATCTGCACACACACATCTGCACACACACATCTGCACACACACATCTGTACACACACATATCTGCACACACACATATCTGCACACACACATCTGCACACACACATCTGTCCACATAAAGAAGGAGTCTCGGCTAGTAGTCTTTGAGTGTGAGGATGTTGGAGGTGGAGATTTATAGCCTTTTCTCACAGCACTTGATATAATTAAACTTTTCAATTTGATGGCGGATCCAGAAAGGTTCAAACGACAATCACCAGTGACAACAGACTCACCCGCTGTAAAATGCAAAAAACTTCGTTCGGACTTCGGAGTGGCGACAGAAAAAAAGAGACTGCAACCGGCCCAAGGATAAATATCGGAAGGACATTACATGTAGTCACGCAATGCTGACGTTGAACATTAACAATTTGAGAACAGAGTATAATTTGCACGGTTTTGCGTGATATGATAAGCAATTTTTAGATTTAATCAGCGCGATTTACTGCAATGTCAGAACCAGAACAAAAGTGGATGTTTCTTACTTGTTCAGATGACATTTTCCCTTGAAAATTATTATGTTGGTCATACTCCCAAAAATAATAATCTGTGATTCTGAATGCCAGTATCCACACCGGCGCGGCGACTGACAGACACACACTCTCCTCAAACACTGTGTTCATCCGCGCTGTGCCGTGTCGAGGGTGTCGAGGCACAACTCACGTAAAGTTGATAATTCCGCGAATGACTGCAATTGCAGATTTCGAACAGAGATAGCGACAAAGAGGAAAACCTGCGGACTACAGCTTTAAAGCTCCAGTTTTGTTCTGGTTCTGACCAACTAAGGGGAAAAAATCATTGCAGTAAATCGTGCTGATTAAATCTAACAATCATTTATATCACGTAAAACCGTGCACAAATTATACTTTGTTCTCAAATTGTTAATGTTCAACATCAGCATTGTGTGACTAAATTTAATGCCCTTCCGATATGTATCCTTGTTTTCACATGGGCCGGTTGTAGTCTCTTTTTTTCTGTAGTCACTCCGAAGTCCAAAGTCTTTTGCATTTTACAGCGGGTGAATCTGTTGTCACTGCTGATTGTTGTTTGAACCTTTCTGGATCCGCCATCAAATTGAAAAGTTTAATTATATATCTAGTCTTCAGTGTCACATGATCTTTCATAAATCATTCTTGTATGCTGATTTGGTGCTCAAGATCATTTATTATCAAAGTTGAAATCAGTATTTTTGTGGACACTGTGGTATTTTTGTCAGGATTCTTTAAAGCATAGGTTCTCAAAGTGCGGCCCGCGGGCCAATGGCGGCCCGCCGAAACATTTCCGGCGGCCCGCGATAACATCTGATTACATCTGTAAAACTGTTAAAACTATTGCTTTGAAAAAATGAATATCTCAGTTTAGTGGTGTTTAGCGGCATCTATAGGCATAAGCGGTAATTACATGGTCTGACCGACCAATCGCACTCGACCTCACTCCCAAGGCCACCAGGAACAGTGGTTGTCTACACAGGAATAGGAATCGTGGCCAACCGAAACCAGCACCACAAATCCCATTGCAATTTAAAAGGGTATGTTAACCAAGTAATCAATATTCAATGTGACTTAATAATAATCTTAACAATGTCAAGCTTATTAATAGCCGCGTTTCCATTACCTTTCAAATTTTTCGCGGGCGCGAACACTTGCATTTTCCTATCAACAGTGGAAACAACTTAAACTAGTCTAGCCTATCATTTCTGGTCATACAGAAAATAATAATGCATTATTCGCAACTACTTTTATTTGTGTAAACAACAAGAAAACGTGCTTTTGTAAAATAAAATAAAACAATCAGTAGGCTACGCGCTTTCATGATCTCTGGAGCGCGAGAACTGAAACAAAATATAGCCTATGTCTATTTAAAGCTTAAAATGTGCACTTTTAAACAAACAAACTCGAATCGAAAGCAAATACCTGATTATGTAATCCGTGAAAGGTGGATTTCTCTCTAAAAGCGCATCTGCTTAACAGCGGAGATGGAGATATGTTTTTAGCCGACACTTAACAATAGTTTATTAATAAACAATTAAAATGACTCGCTGTTTTTTCAGACGCATTTATTATCATTAGCCTATAACTCACCTATAAATCAGGCTAGATCAGACACAGGCTATGGCTCTTCTCATTCATCACTGCGGGAAAAATATCAATTCCAGGTTCTAATTTGGCCTTAGAAAACCAGTAAAATCGACATGTTTTCCATATTAATTTGTGAATATTTAAAATGTTTAATAAAGGGGCAAAACGTCATTTAAACAAAAATCTGAAAAAGTCTGTCGATATACTTTTTTTCGCGCAGCAGTTGGTGTAGCCAGTTCAAATTAAAATTGTGTTCAACTTTGCGTTTTAAAAAGACAACAACCGTTCATTTTTCGTTTTTCAGTTACGGGTTAAAAAAGATAGATAATAATATGCAATTCTGCAATAATGGAAACGCGACTGACAAGCAATGATAGAAATGAATGATGATGATGACTTGTTTGGTAAGCTTCTATTTTAAAATTTCTTTCTCTCCCCCCCAAGATTTTCACAAGTTTTGCCAGGTTTAGCCTCAGTTATGAATTAAAATGTGTTTATTGCAACTAATGTAAACTGTAGAGATGCAACCTGGTCATTAAAATAATTTCAAATGGGATTTTCTTTTCAGTTTTTTTTTTCCAGTTTTCTCCCCCGCCCCATTGGCGGCCCTAAGTTCAATGTTGGGTTCCTAAATTGGCCCTCACCTATCAAAACTTTGAGAACCCCTGCTTTAAAGAATAGAAAAAAAAAAACCATTTACAGTATTTGAACATTTTCTGTAGCAACGCAATTCTTTATCATCACTTCTGGTCAACTGAATGCGTCCTTGCTAAATAAAAAAAGTGTCAATTTCTTTCAAAGCAACCCTACTGACCCAAAACTTTTGAACAGCAGTGCAGCTCATAGGTTAGTAATCACGTAACCTGCATGTAACGCTACAGATTAGCCCACCTGTTTTTACAGTAATTTATAAAAGATATTTATAACATTTTAAAAAACATTTTAATCCCACTATTACGAAATATTAACTTTAATCCTAATGCCTCACAATAAAAAAGTAATATCAGAGTGGTGCTATTTTTATCATTTGTCATATGACTTGTAACCCTAATCCAAAACATGTTGAGATGGAAAATGCTACAACTAATATCAATCAATCATAATTTTTTCTAAAACTCTGTTTTGCTCATCTGGCTAAGAAATGATGACCTAAATTACATAACATTTTACAAGTACTGTTTTGCAATTGAGTTGCAAGATCTATTTTACTTTCATAATGCATTAAACATGCTAATGTTTCAAGAAATTGTTTCAATGAAATGACCTTGATTCCCAAGGAAAAATGTTCCACAATATTCTTGACGGCACAAGAATAGGGAGGCCAGGGGACAATTCAGCGATCTGACAAAAATCTGTTCATGAAATAGAATCAATTTAGTGCTTTATCAGAACCAGAGCTTCCATTATTGAAAGGAGGCCCACAATATATTGGCAACGATGATGCAGTGCTGATTAGCAGGAAAAAAAGATTATAGCGATGCTTGGCCTCAATAGCGCAATCCATATGGTCATGATGTTTGTCTAGAGTAAGAAAAGGGCAACGGGTGTGCTCTAGTTAAACAATAATGAGGGGAGAACGGAGTCGTGCCTAATTAGTATATTCAGCTCTTTTGCATTATTGTCTTTTTCGGTAATTAGGCAATGTAGAAATAATAATCGAGTCAACCGAAGTTAGCTATCTGCAAGCTTTGGTTGTAATAAGACAAGTTATCATTTCCGTTTTTAAATTAATGTTAACTCTACTGTGATTTCAGCTGAAACGTGGCTCTAGGCAAATGAGGCTGGACATAATTAACGTGCTAGTTAGGATAGAAATAAACATGCAAATGTAGGTCAGTGAAAAATTTACAAGATCCCAAACTCTAATATGCAGCCGAACCATTTGCTATTCATTAAAGCAGATGAAGCCTGTTTATCAGCCGATGCTAAAGCACCTTTGTCCTTAATATAGCCAGGGAACAGGTGGAGGGATGGTCTGCATCCTGAACCCCCGGGGAGATCGCTCTGTCTCACACTCACTCTTAAACAGGCCTGACGCAAAATTCATAGTCCCAGGGTCCAAAATTCACCCAAACAAAAGCCGTGGGAATTGAGAAAATGTACAGACCATGAATGTGTTTTGCAAGATTTCAAACCGTTGTCCCAAACACTCCATTGTTTGGAAAACAGGAAGAGCTGCCTCAACAACTTTCATGTATTTAATTGAGCCAATGTTATTATGTCGGCACTTTTATAAATGAAATAAATAGAAGTAAATGAAAGTAAATACATCTTTGTGTGTCAGTTTTTGCAACAAACTAGCAACAGCAAGTACGAAATCATTAAAAGAAATGGACAACAGTCAGACAAACCCCTTAAATTAAGAAATAAGTGATCATTCATTTTTAATTATAACCTAAATTATAACAAATTATACATTTTTCTTAGCTTATTGGGTTTGATGTAACCAGGCTAGGGCTGGGACAACGCGTTGACGTCATCGATGACGTATTTGCGTCGATTCGGCAGACCGAAAACAAAGACGGCGGCGCCGGAGAGTAGTATAGCAACACGAGTGGCTCCTCAGACTTTCAGAAGTGCAAGGCGGCACGCACAATGCATGCGAGAGATGTCGCCGTCATGTTTTTGTTTGGGCCGCAGTTCCGAGATTCCTGTCTTTTGGATTTATTACAGCATGTAAATTCAACAGTTTCTCCCGAAATACATGAAAGTAAGTGGCCGGTGAACTGGGAGAAACTATAAACGTATTGTTTTACTATAAATTAAATGTATTTAAATGTCTGAAACCTAAAATAAACATTATGTGGTTAAAAACACTGAACAGTTGTGATATAGCCTATGACAAGCGCTGAGCGCGTCCGTCTTTGGCTCAGCGCCAGCCATAGCGCGAAAGCACAGTTTGAATCTGGCAGTGATGTCACGTCACTGTACATTCGCTCCTTCGTGCTCAGCTGCTGCAGAGCTGCCGACATCGAAATTGCTGATGAGATTTAGAGGAACATATCTAGTGGAAAATGAGAATGTTACGAAAATAAGAATGCATTACTTTGCACTTATATTGTCTTTTATTTTGGAATTTTAAGAGCAATAAACATGTTACGGAATTCATGTTTTTTTCATTCAGATATGGAAATCAACATGTATAAAGTGCTATTAGTCAGTTAATGGGGAGATAATCAATAATCAAATCGAATGGAAATCGAATCGGACTGGAAAAATGAATCGTTAGATTAATCGATGCATCGAAAAAATATTCGCTAGATTAATCGTTTAAAAAATAATCGTTTATCCCCAGCCCTAAACCAGGCCCAAGTCCTTCAATATTTCCTGCCTGAACTTCCTGTTTAGTTAGAAGAGACTTCAAGACTATGTTATGAAAACTATGTTATCAGAAAGGTTCCACAAAATGTTACAACAAACACTTTGGCATCCTAAATTACTTTAAAGACATGCATCAGTCTGTTCTTAAGGCAGCCTGGGTTTCTTTGATTTATTATTGGTTCAGTCAGAAAAACAACAATAAAGTGTTCTGCTTTGCAATTCCAAAAAAACATTACTGTCCCCTGGCCAAGTTTTACTCACATTTGGCATTTGGCGAGTGTCCATGTTTGGACCTGGTTTAGTCTATACTTAAAAATGATTTGGCAACATGACTGGGTGGTCTAAATGAAAAAAGAAACACACACACACACCTGCGATGAAGACAGGTGTGATAAATGCCGTAGGTTACCCAGATGCAAATGCACACCTTCTCCCTGGTGGTACTCCCAAACATGAGTAATGCAGCAGCAGCTCTCTATAATAAACAGCAGCTCTGCGTTTGCACCACAGGATGGTTAGAGAGAACTGTTAAGGCGTTCTCTCCGAGGAGAACCTTAAATCTACATGCAGAGCTTCCCTTGAAAAACACTCCGGTAACTATTAGGACAAATCTGCTGAAAAACAGCTGCATGAAATAATTAATATCTCAAATTATCTGACTAGGTAGCACATCTCATTCTGTCATCCTCTAGCATTCTCATCCACACCAATCTTTGGAGAGTATCTTTGGATCACATAAAAGCCCCCATCCTGTCTTTTTTTTATTTTTTATTATTATTCTCAATGCTGCAGATCATATTAAAGCAGTAGAGAGAAAGACACTGAAACATGAGATATTATAAGCCTAATTGTTAAGGCATTGTATGGTGTTGTAGTCTTAAGAATAGCATTGCCTTCTTAAATGCATTACAGTGATTATGTGCCTAGAAATGATTAATTTTAGCTTATGTATCAGTGACATTCAAAATTCTTTAGAGTTTTTTTTTTACATTAATAAACAATATTTTATGCATATTAATCATTATGATTTTGACATGTAAACATTGTTAGGGATGTGAACTACAAGGAACTGACTGATTCTAGCACTTTTCAGGAATAAATATTGATTAAGCGTTTCTGATTCAAATAAAAATAACTGGTTCACGCGAATAATTCATTCAGGAATCTGACTATACTGGTCATCATATATGTTTCAAAAAACATTAAAGGAACCTAATGATTTATTTGACTATTTCTCTTGCCTTTGATTTATTTTTTATTTTTACTAAAGACAAACTACAATGTTGCATAGTAGAGCTGCTAGATTAATCGTTAAAAGATCGTGATTTCGATTCAAACACCCACACAATGTAATTAAACGACATCGATTCACCAGTGTCTATTAAACCAGGAACATTTAAATCTGCATTGGCGCCGACCTAGAGAAAGCAGTTATCATGTGTATCATGTGAAACAGCTTTACCAACAGTCTTTTCAACCACACAGTATAGTTATTTCGGTGTTCGTATTATCACAGAAGTACTGGAATAAGTTTATAGTTTGGATAAAAACACTGATGTCTACAGTAGCGATCAAAATAAAGCAAATCACCTTTTGAAAGTAACTTGGTGCTTCAAATAACGATTAAAACGATGGCAACAAGTGACTGTTAAAAAATATATTTGTCATTGAATCCTTCATTCAAGAGATTCGTTCAAAAACACTGATTGATCCAGTAATGAAACAAGTGAAGTCTTTGTGAGTCATTGAATCAATCAAACCTATTTTAATTTATTTTTATAATTCAGATTAATTAAACATTTTAAATAGACTGCAGCAATTAACATTTTGTCAGAACCAATGATAGATTACATTATTTTGTTTAGTTGTTTGTTCAGAATCGTGATCTCTGTTTGAAACAAAAAAAATCGTGATTCTCAGTTTACCCAGAATCGTGCAGCTCTACTGCATAGAGGAATAAAATACAAGCATTACTTGCAATATGTATCATTTACCATATGACAGCAGTTTATTTAGTATATTACCAAGGAAATAGTATATCTTATGAATATGATGAGCTATCTTTGCATAATAAATTCCAATCACTGATGCAGTTTAACACCGCAAAGTTAAAAAACCATCAGTGGGATCCCTTTTGACCAGAAAGGACTTGTAAACATGGCTGGGATAACACAATATAAAAAGAAATAGACATTATTTACAAAAAAAACAAGCTCAAACCTTCCAAACAAGAGACCTAGCACCTTTTTCCTTTAATGCTGTAGCTGCCATTAAAAACTTACTGCACCAAATTCCTGCGACTTCCTTGCATCGGCCCTGTGAGCGACACCGTCCACACACAACCTTACAGGAAAAGCCACTTCCTCTCCAGCAGACGGTACTCATAATACCATGACAGCTCAAAGGAACCATAACACATCTACACAACATTATCTAGCACCTACTATAATTGAAGCCGTAACAGTAGTACACGTATTGTCAATGTCGGACTGCGTAGCGTAAAGCCTGCATTTGAGGGCAACAGATGGGCACTGCAGCAGGTGAGAGCATGATGCTCATATTCAGCCACCAAATGCTTTTTCTTGGTGAATTCAATGAATTTCACAGATATCGCTCCTTTCAAGGCACAATTTTTGATTGTTATGATGCCAAATGCTAATTTAAGCAGAGACGGCATGCATTACTCATTGAGCACAATGGTAAACAGGCAGGAAGAATTTCTCCCTGCGCAATATGGTTATGCCTTTCAACGCAGCAAGCAGATGCCGAGACAAGGAGACGAAAGACAAGGAGACGGAAAGACAGGATTCCCTTTCGCCCGCACATTACACGCACACACACACACACACACAGACTCACGCTTAAGTGGGGAGCAGGATGAGAAGGCGAGGAAAGAGAGAGCTCGTCTTGTTGCTTGACTACCCACCTCTGCGATGCCTGATGCAGTGTGTCCTGCTCGGCGAGGCTGAAGAAGAGTTGGGTGTGTGCAGCCAGATTGCCTCCGCCGAGCGTCAGGAACGACTGCGAGAGAGAGAGAGAGAGAGAGAGAGAGGGAGGGGAGATGAGACGGGAATGGTGAGTGGGTTTATCCTCCACGCTACCCTGTCAATGTGTGTGCCTGTATGCCTGAGTGCATGAGTGTGCGCGTGAGAGGGGGCGGATGGGAAGGAGAGAGAGACCAAAGAGGCGTGTATGTGTGAGCAAGTCTCCCGAGACAATGCTGGAGAATAGAGACTGTGGAACACAGTAGATGCATTAAACGCAGGGTCCCTCCCTCTTACATCACTCGAACCCAGCGTTCTGCACTGTCAGCGCAACATAACCATATGGAGGAACAACGGGTGCAAGGAGGAACAGAGAGAGAGAGAGAAAGACACAAGAAAGCAGAGCAGATACAAACAAATTTAAGCCAGCATGTTGAAAATGTCTTCATAAAAACCCACTGCTAAAATGTGTTTGGACAGGTAAAGAGTTCTACACTCCTTTCTTCACCACAATGTTGGACTTGATATGTTTGCTGAGTCAAAGGACACTGGCTTCCCTCGAATAAATGTCAAAGATAACAGAATTTGTTGGGATAAAACATAGTGCGACATTCTTTTCTCATTAAAACTCATTATTTTAAACACTTTTTGTAATTTTGAGACAGGGCTTAGATTAAGCCAGGATTAGGCCTTAGTTTAATTAGGACATTTATAGGGGTGGGAATCTCCAGGTACCTCACAATTCGATTACGATTCAGAGGGCTGCGATGCGGTGATAAAACGATTATCGATGCATCTTTTTTTCTATACAGGTTTATTTTTTCTCACTGTGTGTGACTACTCGGTACTTTTAAAGCAAAGAATTTGAAATGATTAGTGGTCTACCGATATATCGGCCGATATTTGGCATTTTTTAAATATCGGCATCGGCCAATTAGTTTTTCTGATTGGCCGATGTGTTAGAAGCGGGACTTATTTTGACGAGAGAACACCAGCGCTCAGTCACATTCTCCGTCTTCATTAGCCTACTCTATCTAACACTTTGTTAGACAGAACTGGTAAACAAAGAAAGTAAATGATATGTGAAGAAGTAAAGCGTTTGCTTTTATATTATTTGTAACAGAAAAGGCAAACAATCAGGCTAAAATACTTTCTCATTTACCGTCAACATTGATCTACATCATTTAAACAAATCTTTGAATATCTAATAAACATTTCATTTCACAAACCTGGCAGATTTAATCGAATCCAGCTGTGATATGTTGTGAAGTTTGCATTTATAGCCGCATAAACGTGTTACTGCGAGTGACGGTCGGTCCGTGCGAAGTGAGAGAAAGCGAACAGAAGATCAGCTTCACTGGAGACGCGATCGAAAAACTTGAAATCCTTCATTTTAAAATATGCTGTGCTATATCCAGTTGCCCACAGTGTCATATCATATTCATATCGGTTTCACTGTGTGCTGTATGTAAAATTAGTGTTATGTTACGTCCTGGACGTAGGCATTTGTGTTTCACAATGTGTAAGTGTTATTTATTTGATGTATTGTTTGTGTGTTCTGCGTTGTAGTTTGTTGTATGTTCTTTCCAATTTCCTGTGCTCCTCCCTGTCCTAATCTAGGTAATGGGACTTACCAGCTGCTACTCATCAGTGGCAATAGGATCCAGTATTTAAGCAGAGCCGGAGAGAGAGACAAGGAGAGATTTCTTCTCCCAAGAGCCTGAGACTGATGTTGTTGTTACCAGTCCCAGAGTGTTGCTCTTGTTGGTGTGTTTTAAGCTTATGTGTGTTATGGCTGTAGTGGCAGCTTGATGTGTTAAGCTTTAAACAAGATCAGACTTAAGTGTCTTGTGGCTGTAGTGTACAGTTTTGAGTTGTTTGCCCGCTGTTGAGTGTTGGAGCAGTAGGGAGTTGGGTGCCCTTTTCTTTTATTCTTATTTTCTCCTGTTTTTGCTAGTTAGGAAGTAAGGTAAGAGTTCTGTTGTTTATTTTGTATTTATTGTTGTAGGTTAATTAGATTTCCTTTAAACAGGTAGTGGTCTTTTGTTTGTTGTTTTGGCTTTACCCGCTCCTGAAGAGCATGCTTCATTTCCCTTTTCTTTTTCTGGAGTTGTTTGTTTAGTTTCCTTTTTCCATTGTATTAATGTTATCACTTATTTATTGTAAATACATTTATAATACATCTTACGTTGTGTATTGTGTACTGGGATTCAGATAAGTTAACTTCTCTTTGTTGCTGTTAACTTTTGCTTTAAAACGTTACTTCCCTTTTGCCCCTAGAAAATTAATTGGGAACGTAACAGTTACCTTGTCTTTATTTGAAAAAATATGATTACCAGTGCGCACAAAATTACCAGATTACTGAGTAATTTTGTGGGTATGTTTACTGAGTAGAAGTGTTTACTTCCTTTTTATTCACATATTTTTAAAGGCACACTGTGGAACTTTTCAACCTTTATAATATATTACCAAAACCCATTGAGATGGTACATCGACTTACAATAGGTTGAATGACACGTCTGCCGTAGCCTGAAGGTGTCTGTATCGCTTTTCCTAGCACTATGTAACTTCGGGTTTCGGGTAGGAACCCGAGCACAAAAAGAACTACAAAATTCAACCGCTTTACGGCATACGTCACTTCCCCCACCACCCCAACTTCCTCAGATTCTGACGTGAGTGCTCAACTCGCGTTTGATTGCCGTCTGTATGTTTTCGTCATGGCCGAACCAACAGCTACAAGGAAGAAGGCAAAGGTTTTGTCAGAGGACACTAAAAAAAAGAAAAAGGCATAGTGACAAATGAAAAGCCAGGATGAGGATCACCATTGGTCCAGCGTTCGCTTGCTGGCGTGAGCTACAGGAGGAGGATGGGTGCCCGACCGATGCTGACGTTTGCCTGCACACAAATGCCGTTTCCAAGGTGACCCAGATCAATCATATAAGTATTTTCTGGTATTCCGGCCACAGCCGATGGTGTTATGAGTGTAATAAAATGCCCACAGCCCATTGTTCATTTCTACACACAAACACAGCCCGCCACAGTGCAGGGCTCGCACAAATAAAGTCGACTCATGTCAAATGTACATTAAATGTAGTGAACGTGCCCACGACTCAGTGCCCACAAACACTACACACAACATGTCCCACGGTTTCTGTAAAACGAAACCAACACACATACGTTACAGTCAGCTCAGGCCGACGGTGTTTTTAGTGCAGTAAATGTGCCCGCCGTCCCGCGCCCACATTCACTCACAGACATGTTAGCACTAAGCCCCACGGGGCTCGCCCCGCTCGCTCTCTCTCAGCAGACTGCTATAAGGGAATCGAGCGCGGCAAGGCTGCCCGCCTCAAACACTGCAAGCTAGGGCTGTTAATCTTCCTCTATAATACTATTCGAATTCCATTCCTTATTTTATTTAATATTCGAATAATATTCGAATATTAAATGCTCAAATTCATCCTATTATTAATATTTACGACATTACTCAGGCTTATGGATCGCCAATGCCACTATAGCATGTGGTTGTTGTTACACGTTCTGTCCACTAGAGGGATATCTAACATTACAATAAACATTTTATTCGTGCTGAATATGGTTGCAGCGCTACCGATGGTTTTCGGCTAATATCTCCGCTAAAACACCACCAAAAATTCTGAAACTTATATCGTTCTTTTCAGTTCGACTAGACGGTTCCAACGAGTTTGGTGCTCGCCGAATCCGTTGAGTTTTCACCAAGATATTTGCGCTTCACGGGCGCTTTTTTACGTTGTTAAACATTTACCATTTTTGACAGTATTGTTATGATGATACAGCGTGGATAACGTGCACAATTGTGTTACGATTCAAAAACGTTATTGTTCATCAGACGAAACAAAAGCATTTCATTTTCACATGTGTGTAGGCCAAGGTGGCGAGAAAGGCAAGATTCCATATAAAAAAAATTAATGAATGGGAATAGGAGCAGGCTTCACTCAATGATTAAACTTAAACTTTAAGAATGCTGGCCTGATGATTAGAATATATAACGTTAAACAGGAAAGAGGCCGCACTATGCATTAATTGTTTTATTTGCACAAACGCGTTTCGGCGCGTGCCTTCTTGAAACGCGTTTGTGCAAATAAAACAATTTATGCATAGTGCGGCCTCTTTCCTGTTTATATATATAAAAAAATTAAAATATACATAAAAAAACAATATTCGAATAGTAACTTCAGCATTCGAATAGTATTGATTTTTTTAATATTCGAATTATATTCGAATTTCGGAATTCGTTCCAACAGCCCTACTGCAAGCACACACAATCTAAAGACACGGGAGGCTGACCCACTGTCTATGGGCTGACCGGTTGACTTTTGCGACAGTGCTGCGGAGCTTGTGGCCTCTAGGGACGCTAGACGTGAAAGTTACAGGTCGAGCGCCACTAGTGGCCAAAAGTTCCGCGGTGTGCCTTTAAACAATTACTTTATTTGTGAAAAATACTGTAATAGGATTGCAGATTCAAGAACTTGGCATCTAAAGTATAAGTATGTTTATTGTAAAGATTTTTTGTCTAATTTATTAAATATTGATTAAAATAAATATAAAGTACATAAAAATATAGTACATAATTGGCCACCCTGCTCTCTAAGATATCGGCATGGGCCATCAAAACACCAATATCGGTCGACCACTATAATGATCCATAATGAATTTACTGCCAATATATTTTATTGATCAAACAAATGGAAGTGATTTGGCAATAAATGTTGCGATAGTTTGTAATTCGCTTTGCCTTTTCCGAGTTGGTTGGAAGCTTTTAAGGCTGTCCTGGTTTCCACGTCAGCGCTGTTTGATCTGACATGCGTGGTATATAACAGAATTCTGCGCCGAATTTGAAAATCCAATTAGATCTTGCAGCGATGTTATTAATTATGCGGTGAATTCAAACGCTTTCTCACTGGATCTCCCAGGGCTGTGTAATAACAATGTTGTGTGATTGAGATCGGCCCACGAGTAAACCTGTTCTGCGCTAAAAGTTCCACGCAACTCAAACGAATAGGACGGTTTCGTTTCGTTTGCCGTTTGATGATTCTCATATGTAACAGAAGTTGCAGCTCTTATCAATTGGACAACGTGGTGTTAGCACCAGTGCGACCTCTTGTCTGGAGCCCTACTTGCATAAAGTGTGGCTCTTGTCCAGGTCCTTTTTCCCCTTCAACTTCATAGAAGCCAAAGTTACGCTAGATTTGAATGCAGAGGGTGCCGGTTGGATTCCTCGCTCAACCATCATGCATCTCTGTTATGTACACAGTAGGGCTGTCACTTTACGTTCGAAAATCGATTGCACAATCGATCGGACCAACCAACACAAGTATCGAAAACGAAAATAGGGAATCGATTTTAACGGCCTTCACTCGGAGCGCGTCCAGCTCGTCACGACACGCCCGCAGCGAACGCGCGTCACACAGCAACTGCAGGCTCTGACTGTAGAGATTCATTCCAAATGAAGCACCGCCTTCCCGGGAAGCTTTGCGGGCGCGTTAAAGTCGCGTGACGTCACCCATAGGGAGCGCGGCACGACTGAAGTGTCGCACGGACAAGTGGATCAACACCGTGACAAACACACATACAAACTATACAATACTTCTGCATAATGTGTCTCTTTTTTACAACAAAAATGTGAATTCTGCCGGTATTCAGACAGTCTCATGCATACAGATACAGATTCGGCCTACAATCGCCTACGTAGGCGAAATTTGTTTGAGATTTCTACTCGTAAACACAGCCATGTTGAAGCCTGCAGTAATGTTTTTCATTGATGTTATGGAAGTCCACTCTGCTTATTGTTTTTCGAGAATCTTGCACTTCTGTTTGTCATTGTGCACGAAACTCAAACTTCATGCCAATAAATCATCAGAAATATTGCTGACTTGTGCGCGTCTCAAGCGCACTCTTTACGTTCGTCCTAATGCCTGTTAGTTGTCCTTGGATTTGCCTATATTTGGCGCTGAAAATGGAAACGTCTTTAGACATTTTACAATCGATTCAATGAACATTTATGTCTCAAAAATCGATCAGGATTTTTTCACAAAAGTGACAGCCCTAGTACACAGCTGCACGCCACAGACTGTCCAGGCGCCTTTTGCGTTCCATCAACATTCAGTTATCAATTAACAGGGGCGTAGAATTTAGTAGGGACGCTAGGGACGTGTCCCTACCAATATCCAGTGACACTGATATATCCCTAGCAATATTTTCGATCAAAACTTTAAATATATTAAATATTGATGTCCCCGTCCCCACCAATTTCAAAATCAAACCTACGCCACTGTCAATTAACATTTATAAAAACGATTTTTGAAATTTGTGATTCGATTCAGAATCGTCCGTGTCCGCATCGCAATGCATCTAAGAAACGATTTCCCCCCACTCCTAGACATTCAAGTGGCTTTTATAAACGTGCCATAGAAAAACAACTACTGGTGTGCATCTTGAGACACAACAATGGCACTGACATATTTTTTAGATATGTCAGTGCAAGTTGCGTTCAGTTCAAAACAGCTCGAACTCGCTTAAGCCTTGTCTGTGAAACCAGGGGATATTTTTTTAAACCATCCCTATTACTAGCACGAAATCCCTTACAAAAATAGGCTGTATCCAATGGTCCTGCCTTTCCTTTATTTCAGTTTCTGCACTATAGATAATCATCTCATTTTCCACACAGATTGTATTAGCACATGCTTTATTATGAGATGCTTGCCCGGAGCCTTGGGGACTCCAGCAACTCTAGCATTGCATACTACTGTGTCGCTGGTCCTTGGCTCACGGCCAGTTTATCCATACTACAGCAGATCTCTATGCCTCCTTTCTATTCACATCTTTGCAGCTTGGAGACCACAAGGAAAGGAAACACCTTAACATTTAGCCTAAGCACTATGAGTGCTGCTAGCTACGTAGAAGAGTGTAAGAATAAATGCATTCTTGAAGAAGACCACAGTAATCGATTAAACATTCACAAAGCTATGTGTATATATAATGTATAAGTGGAACGAGCAAAAAGATCAACAGGATTGGGATGCTGTCTGGAAAATTCTCAACTGAATCTATAAATGCAATGCATCAGTGTTTGATGGACAAGTTATAACATTAAAAACCAATGAGGTTTCCTTAATAGAAATCCATTAACCATCATTTTAATAGGTCCACAGGCAAAACAGCTCAAGAGGTTGTCTTCAGCAACATCAGGAAAGGAATAAATCCTTTCAAATAATTTAAATCTTTTGTTAAGCAAAAAAAAAAAAAAAAAAAAATTGTGTGATGGAAACTTCCTTTGCCTCAGAATGTCAAAAAAAAAATTACTACATGGTGAGACAAGAACAAAGCTTACAAGAGCATGTCAATACATTTTTTTAAATAATAGCACATTGAACACCTTACACTGTTCTTTCCCTGACTCAAAGATTAAAGAGCACTTAGAAAAGACAATAAATTGTCACAGCATCAAGCAACATTCACAGCCTTCCCACTGGGATGTGCACTGGCATTCTCATGATGACAAGAGAGGTATTTTCAATTCCTGCAGGACTGCGTCCGTTTCTCAGCTGGAAAACAATAGTTTGAGAAAGGAATGAAGCAGGTGAGCTCATTTTCAGCAAACTGCTGTAATTCTAAGAAAGATGTTTAACACAACCTTGACCTTGAAAAGATACAACAGTAAAGCCCACGCTGGGAACGACCAGGTCATTTTTGCACATTATGGATAGTGTCTAAAATCCAAGTCCCTCTAGAAATGGAAATGTAGGAATTACATTTGCACAGCTAATTACATAACCACAAGGATAAAGTAACTATTATAATCATGATCACCGTACCATCTGACAGGTTTCTAATTAACCCCTGCAATTGAAAATGTCACAGAGATAAAATATGACAAATTACAGCAATCAACCATCCATAATATTTCAGAAAACACTGGATATCACATCACTCCAGTAAGCTTTAAGGACATTAAGGGCATCACAAGGACAGGTGAGAGAATGTATATGTCCCTTAAACTAAATAAACAAATAATTCAATAAAAATTTGAATGTAAAAAAAAAAAAAAAATCAAATTTACTCTGAAGTAGCACAAACATGCTTTTTTGGTCTGAGACACCATTAAAATAAAAACCTAACCATTAAACTGGATAAGTGTTTCCTGTTATCGGTTTCATTTCTGAAAAGAGGGTTTTATGTTTCTGAGAAGGAACAGTCGTGTAAACGTGTAATATAAAGCAATGCTGAAACCTGAAGTTTTCATTGCATTCGGAATTCTAAAAAGGCCCATTCACACCAAAAACGATAAATATAAAGATAGGTATAATGACAATTATATAAGCATCCACACCAATGCATGCTAAAGTTGAATATTGTAAGTGCGCTGCAGTTTTGTTGTCTGGCGCTTTTAATGCTCGAGCTCTTAAATGTTGAGTGGACTCTGATTGGCTGTCAGTGTTTTTATTGTTCATCAGCTGGAAAAAAATAATTCTGAAAGTGATTCCAACAATATCATTCCAAACCTCTGTGTTGTTAATGTCATAGTTGTTTGGACTTTCCTATTCGCACAGAATTAGAAAGAGTATTAAAACTGTATAGTTTTCGTCCTTGAACGAGCCTTAAAGCCAGGGATAGTTCACCCAAAAGTGAAAATCCTATAATTTACTCACATAGTATGGGGGAAAAAAATACTATGGAAATCAACTGTTTTCCGACATTATTCAAAATATCTTCTTTTATGTTCAGCAGAAGACAGAAATTCATACCAGTTTGGAACAACAAGGGTGAAGTATGACAGAATGTACATTTTTGAGTGAACTATCCATTTAAGTGCTGGCCTCGTCCTAACCAACGGATATGGTTAAGAGGGAAGATCCAATCAGGGAAGTGCAATCATGGACTCCCATAATTGCATCGCTGAACCAATGAATGACTCAGTCTGGCTAATACGCGCCACTCTTTGCCAGAGTCTAGCCGCCAGCTCTCTACTGTACAGCTACTCAAGCAGGAAAATGTGCCGCAAAATATGCTAATATTCCAGAAATATCTTTGAGGAAGAGAGTGGAATTAACTGTCCATCTTTTCTAGATGAATTCACATTATTACAATGCCTCCAAATTGTGCATTCCTCAAGGGCAACCCTCAACTATGCAAGCTATTATATACACTGTTGTACCAGCAATACTCTTTGTGCTGCATTTGTGTGCAATGTTACTCTTTTGTTTGGATGACTCCTGGCAGTACTCTAGTCCCAAATGCAGCTTGTTAAAAGATGAGTAAGACAGTGGTTTCTATTTATACACTGGTTTGCAGCGCTGCAGTGTAACGGAGCACAGGCCCGCAAAAAAAAAAAAAAAATAGAAGAAGAAAAAGATGCGCTTCATGCATCCTGTGAGGAGAACTCTTGCCTCTTAATTCACCTTCCTGTTCCTGCACTCGAGTTGAGAAAAGCACATTCACATGTGGCTTGAGGGGCGGTCTCAAGTAACTGCAGCCCAGCTGAAGTGTGAACACAGGGGAAGACTTATTTTTTGATAAAGCAAGTGCATTTCTCTGACTGCCAAACAGTTTGGCCTGAATGCATGCATAAATAATTTGTGTTCATTAAAAAAAGTGAATACTGCATTATATTGTAACACCTTAAAAAAGGTTAAATAATCAATTCTAATTATATTCATTCACCCTGTGTAAACTAAAGACCATTTTTACACTACACTGCCACGACAAAATGGCCAGAACACGTTCAATTTAAAAGAGAGCTTCCAGCAGTATATGAGCAACTATTGCAGACAGGATGTGGCCGAATCCAGAAACTCAGAGAAAAGTAATTTTTTATGCAAATTGTCAAAAGGCAGAGCATCTTGTTCCAGCAACTACCAATGAGAGTGAAGACTTCCTTGCTGTGTGAGCGTTTGCAATCTTTTAGTAAGCATTCCTACTTCACCGCAGTATCCAACTGCATCAGGCATTGCTTATTGCTAGTCACCACATTATGTCGGCTGCTCATTTGCATAAAGTTTTAATTTGCATAACTGTCATATCACCAGTGTCAATAATGTCTGGAGAAGCCTTGTTGCAAATTCTTAATTCTCACTGAAAATGATTGATGTCTGCTCGGTTGCTGCAAATCTCTGTCAGTGTGAACGCCTCTTGAGTGCATTTCAGACAGATTAATTCAAGTCAATCTGTCTGGTCAAAAATCCAGGTATATCACGTCAGCAAATGTGCAAAACTCTCCTCAATATCCTTGAATGCATTCCTATAGTTCAAAACAGTAGCGTAAGACACCAAGGTCATTGGTTCGATTCCTAGTGAAAGCATGCATCCTTGAATGTAATCTAAGTCACTTTGTATAAAAGCTGAAAAATGTATACATGTAATGTAAATGGTGAATATGTGCATATGTTTTCTTAGGCAGTTCCCTCATACAAAACACAAAAGTACCATGATAACCATAATTTCCACTAAAATACCATAACACAGTGTTTGTTATTTTAATTAAACTAACTTGGTATAAGCCAATGTCATCAAACATTAAAAATAAACTAAATGAAATATTATTTCACCGTCTAAGTAAGCTGAAACGTTATCATGTTTTGCAGTAGTAACAGTAAAAAAGGTGTTTTACAGTAAACTATAGCAACCATGGTAAATACTAGTAAAGGGTGATGCGAAGGATATTCTGCAAAACCCATTTCTACTTAGAGTATAAATCATATTTAAAAGATGGTAAACAAAAATATGGCATGTTTTTAGTATTATTATTATTATATGGAAGCAGATGTTGACTCCAGCAGCTGTTCATCACGAAATAACAGTTCAATCTTAAATCAAAACTCAAAATCAAACCTCTCTGAGACGATAAACCAGCTAAAATAGATGGCGAATAGTAAAATACAACAGAAAGTAGTTGTTTATCATTTCCGAACTTTATAACATGTAGCCTTACAAGTCCTCATATACATGCAGAGATAACGGCAGTTTAACGTCATTAAGTTATATGAAATATTCAGCGATTTACCGCAGCAAAAAAAGTCTCTAGTCGTGGTTTTTCTAGCATAACAGATGTTAAACATGGATATAATATCGTATTCTTACCTTGAAGAGAGATACGGGTTCATTGACGTTTAACGATTTTCGACTTTAAAAACAGCTTTTATGGGATGTCGCGAGTTCGGTCAGTCAGAGGGACGTTGGTCAAGCTGCAACGAATGACTTTTCTTTTGCCGCTTTCACGCCACGCGCTACAAAAGAAACACTCGCGCTGCGCAGGGACGCTCCTATTGGCTGGTTGAGACGCACCGCGACAAGACAGCGGCGGTTGATTGGTTGGCCTTGTAGTACGTCACTGGAAATTTGTTACAAGCGACCAATAGTTATACAGGCCTGATCAATGCACTATCCTCAAACTATGTGGTGCATTAAAGACGAATAGATTAAATATTGATTAATTTGTTAAAAAATACACACACACACACACACACATGTATCCTTGCTGTTGTGGCGTCAAACTACTCAAGATTTGAACAAGCAACACAGATAGATATCAGTTCATGTTAAATGTAGACGTTATTAAGAGACTTCATGAGTTTAAAGCACTATACTTTTATTCTGGTACAGAACTTTATAAGTGCAAAGCAAAAAAAAAAAAAAAAACTAGGATCTGACCGAAAGCTGCCAAAAGCTATTTTACTTTTATTGCCATTTAAATAATCTATGGCCAGTCTGCAATAATTCTCTTCACATATATTGAAGTCATTTCATTAAATATTCATATTTCTATGCATCAGAAAAAAAAACTAAGCCAATTAAATTAAACTCCCTTTCATATCAGCAGAGCACTACAATTGTAAAAGCAACTTTAAACAGTGCGGATCTTCACAGTCTGATGATTAGTCTTTCAGGATGAGTGGGGCTTTGACTTGGGCAGCGACGTCTGCACCCATGAGCTCCTCCACTATAGCCAAGGCAAACTCAAAGCTGGTTCCTGGCCCTCTGCTGGTGATCACGTTTCCATCCTTCTGAACTCGTGCCTCTGAATATTTATAATGATCTAGAAGAAGAACACAAAATAATTCATATGGCTAAAGATATCACCACAGTCTACAAGTACAAACTTTGTTCTCCTGCTGTAAAATACTTTGTCTGCATGAGATGCCATACTACTTTTACATTGAACATAGTTTGTAAACTGTGCACTGTATTAAGTATGCACAGAAATCCCGGATGACCAACAACATTTATAGATATATGCAGTAGCCTACATAATATTGCATCTCACAATGCAATAAACAGTTTGCCCATACATTTCCAGTAAGATGAACAGTGCATGTTATGCATTAAGTTCACCCATTGTTACTTTACTTATAATTTTCCAACATTTGTCATTGTGCGGTCACCTACAGCACCCTCTGTTGGATGTTTATCTTGTGATCTTTTCCATGACATGCCTTTCAACTATGCAAGTTTCCATCACTGACATCAATGCTTGTGAGAAAATCACTAGGTATACATAGAGACATTACCTCCAGCCATCATCTTGTCCTTGGCACCTGGATGGGTGGTAACTGTGCTGCCATATGCAATACCGTGAGCCAAAAGTGCAGTCGGGCCTGCAAGAGGTCAAAAAATGATATAAAGTTAGATCATCACTTCTGTTTTCTCTTAAAAGTAGGAAATTACGAAGAAAATAATTATCCTGTTATTCTTTTTTTTTGTGTGTGTGGTGTTGCTGAAGTCTGAAATTCTGTCTAAAGTCATGATTTAGTGTAGAGGCAAAGTGACTTTAACATGGTGTTCATCATACCACCATCAGTCAAACATCAAAATATTGTTAACCAATAAACCAGGTATACAATTTCCATCTAATTCTGCAATCCGCATTGGAAGACCGAACGGAAGGAAGTAAAAATAGGGTCTAAAAATAACAGCCGACTTTGCAGCCCTGGCTGTGCACTAAGCTCATCTGAACATTAATGAAAAGAGAGCTCTTAACTATTGATTGTGCACTTTGGCAGACGCCCAGTGCGGTCTAGTGATTACACTTTCTCTGGCAGGACGTCTGCTGACCGATCTGACCCTGGCATCTACGGTTACGGGTCTTGCTTGTCAGAAGCTCAGTCCACAAAAGGAAATAAAAGACAGGGAGGTATAATAGACCTTTATGTCCCAATCACAGTCTCAAAGGGTATCCAAGCCTCACTACATGTAACATACTGCATTTGAATAGTCAAGCTTGCAAAATATCATGACCGGGCACGTTCAGGGTTATTATCGTTAACTAAAACTAAAACCGTAAAAATCCTTTTCATTACTTGAAATAAAACAACAACTTAACTAAACATTAATAAAATAAAATAATAAAAAATAAACTTATTTTACTTCAGCTAGGTGTCAAGGAAATATATAGGTGTCAATTGATAAATATATATATATATTGAGATAGATATAATATATATATACACACATCTAAAAAAAAAAAAAAAATTAAATGACAAAAACAAAATGACTAAACCTTTAAATTAAAAATTTAAACAGAAAATAGATTTTTTTAAAGTCTAATTCAAAATATTAATAAAAAAACATAATAGTATAATCACCAATATTAAAATAACACTGGGCATATAATGGCATTGCAACATAATAAAAAAATATTTTCGATCCAAACATATAACAATAATTTACAATCCAAGTAAAATTTTGATATATATACACATGTATGTGTGTGTGCGTTTGTTTAATATAGAAGTTTAGTTTGTCAACTGTTAGGAGTACACTTGCATATAGCATATAAAGGTTACAGACATGGACTGAAGCTAAAAAACTTGGATGCAGATTTCAAATTAGTGTAATTACCAGAGAAATTGTGTTTTCGACAATGTAATCATGCATTCTGAATTCACGAATATAGTTTTAAAGGTATTCCACGGCACTAAAAGAAGCAGTTTTCTGTTCAGCACAGATCTCTTAGGGACATCTGCCGTTTTCTGGGACGCCTTCCACTCTCCTGCGCTCTCTACGGCCACATGGGCTCGCTGTCCTCATTCACCACGTCCTTCACAAGCCCTTGAACAGCAGAGCTGATAGCACACGTCTCGGTGTTCAATACGCTTCCAAATGAAGATGGACGTGCTTAATACTGCCAATTATTACAACTCATTATCCTCATAATTTGTATTTCAGATTTTTAGTTTTACAGATCGGCAGTCATAATTATAATCCACTGAGCTGTGCGCATCATATTGACATAGATATGTGGCACAGAAATTATTCAGCCGGTTCAGGTGTACAAACGGGGACAAAGGCCCTATGGGAAAAAAATTACCAGAGGCCCTCAGGGAAATTCATACAGGAGGACAAAGGTAATATACGACTTCTCTTCCCGACATTTTTCATAATGGAGCAGCACTGAAACAGTTGAAATAAATGATGTTAATTCAGGGAAAGGTTAATGTGTGCACAGAGGTCACGATATGAAGATTACCTGCACAGATTGCAGCGATCAGACCCTTCCTGCCCTCCTGGTCCTTCAACACCTCTTTCACAGCGGGAGACTACAAAACACGCACACACACACATATAATATGCATTACTGAAATTACTGCCACACTACCTCTTAAATTTACATGATTATGCAATGTTTGCATTTCACAATACGACCGCATGTCTAACCTCAGCAGATGACTCAAAGATGTTTTCTATTTATTTGAGGGACACGGCATAATGTTATGCAAGATGTGCATGGCGTAACACTCTCCTATGGAATCCGTTCAACTGTTAATACACATAATTAAAACATATTTGTACCTCAGAAAGGTTCTGAGCTCCGAGCAAACCTCCAGGCAGAAGCACGACATCATATGGACCCTGTCAGAAAAGTGGCATGCATTTGCATTAAGCGGCAAACCAGGAACGCTTTCATTATCAAGATTGATATATAGCTGATGTGCATTTGTACATGTCAAGGGTAAAAAGAAAATGTTTTAAGAAAGTCTATAAATTTAAATTTAATGGTATGGTTTTACTGGCAATGCATTATTTATCCAGTAGATGGAGACAACACTCCATTCACCTTCATCTTCTACTTCATTCAGCCCAAATCAGTTCACAGAAGAATTGAGATTCAGACTGATATTGAATTCAGAAGATGATCTCTAGCCAACTTTGAACTTATGGGGACCAAGCTAAAGCCGAACCTGTTTGCGGGCGTCCTCCAGACTGGAGTCGGGACAGATCATGACCTCACGGCTGCATTGCACTGGCTCTTTACCAGCCAGACCTGCCACAGTTACAGCAATCTGAGAGAGATGAGGGGCATATATCTGTGTAACAGCTGGCATTGGACACAATCATACATATAAAGCCAAACCTAATTGTGAAATTCGTTTAAGATTGAATGATGTAAATAATAAGAGATTTTATGTTTCTGCTTTTCTTAATCAGTATATTTTTTACATTTGAAACTAATGTGAAACTTTTTTTTTTTTCAAAAGTTGTTATATAACATGCATGTTTACAGGGCTTACTTTTCTAGGATATATCATTATTCAAATTACACACACATACATACATATATATATTATCAAATAATATTTAAAATGAAATTTATTCATGTGATCATAGCTGAATTTTCAGCATCATTACTCCAGTCTTCAGTGTCACATGATCCTTCAGAAATCACTCTTAATGTGCTTATTTGCTGTTCAAGAAACATTTCTGATTATTATTCATGTTAAAAACAGTTGTGCTGCTTAATATATTTGTGCAACCTATGTTGCAAACTACTAAGTTTTTTCCAGGATTCTTGAAAAAGTTCAAAAGAACAGCATTTTAAAAAATATATAGAAATATTTTCTAACATAATAAATGTCTTTACGGTCACTCTTGATCAATGTAATGCACCCTTGCATAAAGTAACACATTCTCCCCAAAAAAATACTTATAAAATCTGTAATAACGTCACAGTCAGTCCAGTTGACTCTCTGCAAACTTTGGCATTTACACAGTGGCAGCTCAGAGTCTGGCAGCAGTGTGTGTGACCATATACAGTTGCACATGAGTAACATCCATGCAAAAGAAACACCTGATCACTGCATTCACTTTACAAAGATCACCGCAAAAAAATAAGAGCCTGCATAATATATAACTGGAAGCCCACAGACATGCATTCAGTGGCACTCAATATAACATGTGTGTGTTGTACAGACCCCCGCTCTGCGCATGACATCCACCGGGATCACCGTCTCCATCTCCTCCGCTCCCTTCGCCAGAATCACTAGAGCTCTTTTACCGGCCATTACTGTGAGTCTGAGGGCCTGTGTCTGTCTGCAATGCAATATAACCCCACTCACGTATGACACATTTATAATAAAAGGTGTTTCCGGGTCTAGTTACTTGTCGGGAACTACAAGGCAAAATAAAGGTCCTCTTATATTCTTCTTGAATATACAGTTAGTGCATTCATTTATTATATTCTTACGTTTAATTATGTACTTTGTATTATTGTCGAAATAGAATCACGCGTATTAAATCACAAAGAAAAAAAGGCTGTTTATTTTTATTTTACAATAAAAGAGTAATTATTACAAAATACTGCCGCTGCATCAGGATCTGAGGGGTGAAAATCAATTTAGTATAGAGGTGGACATTCTTAACTTTTAAACAACAGGGGACTATATCCACAGTAGGCCTATGTTACATTTGAAGAGTTTCACTTGGGTTAAAGGGATAGTTCACCCAAAAATGACACTTCGTCATTGCTTACTCACCCTTAAGTTGTTCCAAACCTGTATGAATTTCTGTCTTCTGCTGAACACAAAACAAGATACTTTGAAGAATGTTGGTAACCAGACAGTTTACGGCACCCATTGACTTCCATCCATAGTACGGGAAAAAATACCATGAAGTCTTTGGTGCCGTAAACCATCCCTTTAATATTTATTTATTTATTTAAACTTAAAATAACATAAGTAAATGTTATTTGCTTTTAAAATGGTAAAACATCACTGTTAAAAGCCAGTGCAGGTATGTTTGGAGAAATGCAGCTCTTGAGCCACTAGAGGACGCTATAGACCATTGTATTTGTAAGTGCATTCAGTGTCATCATCACCTATGAGCAACAAAAATGTTGAAACCAGATGCAAATTTCCAATAATTTCAAAAGATTTGTATCATGAATGTGTTGATTTTAATAAGATGTAGATGAAGGTTGGACTGCTTCACCGCCCAGTGCAAAATTATCTAAATCCTGCACCCTATAAAGAGATAAGTACAAGTCTCAAGCTGTTACAGAAAAAGCATCTGGAGATTCCATATTTGGACCCTGATATATAATGCATCAGTCAGAAGGACACACACTGCGCAGGGTCCTGGCAGAGGCCTGTTTGTTGCGTGCCTGTGTGCAAATCCAGCAGGCAGTGGTGATTACCAGCATATGCAACTGGGATCAACTGAGCTCACCCTACATAGTAGCATAGCTTATTTTCCCTAAGCAAACCTCTTTATTTCATTATTTCCCCAACTCTTTACCCAAGAAGTGTGTAGTGTGCCTGTGCTGTAAATACAAAATGGCAATTAAAGTTGTTTGTAAAACAGGTGACCCTGTATACTGAGGGATTAGGCTTTGAAACTCTGGCGGTGTGGAGTCGCCGCTGAACCATCTGTGCACAATCCTCAACATCTCTCTGCTGGCAGCCGCTCACGCTGGTTAAGATGCACTGACACATTCTCAAGACAAAAGAGAACATCCTTGAGTTTGGACTCAACACAGCTTTTGCTGTCGCCTTGTAAAACAGAGTTATGCGTGCATATGCTGGGTTTGGAGTTTAATTGTTCTCCCTGAAAATAAGGGTTATTGCACCAAAACAGTCTTAATTTAGTGTCCATGACTACTTTCAATCTCTCTGATTTTACAGTTAAGACTTCTATATGTAAATGACATCTGTTATGACTGGCTCTTCACACCGGTCGAGTTTATCATCCAGCAACGCAGTCTGAGTTATGCTTCTATTCAGCAAGGACGCATTAAAATGATCAAAAGTGACAGTTAAGACATTTATAATGTTACAAAATATTGCTGTTTCAAATAAATGCTTTTAACCTTAAAAATATTCTTGAAAAAAAACACAGTTTCTACAAAATTCTGTTTTCAACTGATCAAATATATATATATTTTTCTTGAGCAGTATATCAGCATATTAGACAAATTTCTGAAGGATCATGCGACACTGAATACTGGACTAATGCTAGCTTTGATTACAGGAATTACATTTCAAAATATATTAAAATAGAAAGTTGTTATTTTAAATTGTTATAATACTTCACAAAATTTTAGTTTTTACTGTGTTTTTGATCAAATACGTGCAGCCTTGGTGAGATTTCTTTCAAATACATGCAAAAAATCGAACTGATCCCAAACTTCTGAACCATAACATATGTGTTTATGTTTCAATAACTATTCAAAAATGTGTTTCAGTGATAATTTTCCAATTCAAAATATGGACTGGAGAGAAAGTTTTGAAATTCAAATTCATGTCATGTCAGAGTGATTTTATTTATAGCATGACAGGCTTTTGAAACAAAACTACATTACCCATCAGGCTCTGTGGCAGCAGGGAAAGGATGAAATAAAATCATCTGAAATATCAATTAAACACATAATCATACTTTGCTCTTCATTTAATGCTAAACAAAACGTTCTGTGTTGGTCAGCAAGTGGAAAAAAAGAGAGAATCAAAATAAATATAAAATTGCACAGGACAGAGACCAAAAAATAGAGGCCAGCAGAAAAGGAAAGTCTCTTCAGACTTATTTTTTTTTCTTCTTCGGCATCACATGCATATGAATCGTGCAGTAAAGTCCAAGAACACGCATTTAGAAAGTAGAGCCAGTTTAATGTTGACTTTTAGTTTAACGTAATACCAGTAATCTGTTTAAACAAGACTGCTTTTCTCTTCTCTGATTTACAACTCAACAAGCATGTCATCGGCTGCAAAGACGCCATTTTCAATCGAGGTTCAGTCATGGAGCGAAAAGGAAATGTGAGCGGATTGAAACTTCCACATGCAGTCTGTTTCCAGTTAACCGTGTGTGGACCTCAGGAAGAAGTCGAGGAAGCTCGAGATGGTGCGTTGCTGGCACTCTCGAAAGCCTCCCAGAGTCATGTCCCACAAACACAGAGCTTAAGAGGAGTAACGCAAAACACATTTACTGCTGAAACAAATGTAGAACAAGGGATGAGAACAAGTGTGTGGGCCTTTCATCGGGGTTTGGCAGCAATCACAGCTCTTCTGATATAGCAGTCTGATATGTCCCTACTCATCTGCGATGAGATCGTCTGACTAACGCAGGAGCATAAGGGCCCTCAGTGCAATTAAAGGAACATGCTTCATTATCTGCCAGACCCTCTGCAGACTGCAGCTTTATCTAGCGCTGCGCAGAGGTTCCCGCTCAAACCTCAGGGGCTTCTGGGGATTCTTTAATACTGAGGATTTTTTCTTCCTTTAAAGAAGGCAACCAACAGATGCAAGAAGTCAGGGAATTCCACAAATTCTTGTTTGTCACTGAGTAATCCTGTTACCAGCCCTGTGAATATGAAACGGTGTAAACATGAAAATAAACACTTTCTTTTTTGCCTTTTTATTTATTTATTTATTTATTTATTCCAGAGGGGTGAGCATGCACAAGAAGAGCGTGCTTCTATAGGAGACAGACCTGTGTGTGACATCTGCATCAGACAGCGGAGGAACACACAATGTTAGCTTGACAAGAACAGATTCAACTGTTGTACGGTATCTCAGGCTGCTAAAGTCAAGTTCACATAACTTTTTAATTGCATATCATATTATTTACACGTTCATATTTACAGGTCAAAATAGCTCACTCATTTTCCTGAACATTATTACTCGTTGCAACCAATGCTTGGGCATCCATGCACATTCTAATGGCCCTAGTCCACTCACAAGTACATGAGTACATTTTCTTCACATATTTTTTCATCCCAACCATAAGCACATATTTAAAAATATATATATTTACTCAATGCAACCATAATGATTGTGTGTACTGGGTGGTTACCAGGGCATTTATGCACAAATTGTTTTCTGGTTTTCTGGCTGTTCGATTTGAGGAATCATGCATAACACAAATGCTTCAGGATAAGTTACACACCAAAGTTAAAAACTTTAATATTAAACCATTTTAATCCTATAGGCTTTTCATTTAAGGATGTTGAGGTCTGCACAGACACCAGACAATGGGTAACATGCATGTAACTTGTTTCAGCCCAGATGTTAATCATTACTTCTTGAGGGTGTCATTGATTTTTTTTTTTTTAAGTGATGATTGACTTACAAACACTGCTAACTTTTCTGTCATATCTACCATGTGAATGATTTAATTTGCAGTAATCATAATGAACAATCCAGATGTTGTCAGTCTAAAAGATTCACCGAACTCACAATAATTTGTGACATATTTACCGTTAAGAGCTTTGAGTCCATTTTTCTTTAAAGCAGTCGAAGTCAGCTCAGATTAAGTGTATTGCATTAAAAAGTGGTATCACAGTTGTCTGTCCGTCCCATGCATATATGTTAATATGCCTTTCTAACACACACACACATACACACACACACACATGACATGATTTCAAATGCATGTGCTGCTTCCAGGCCATGGGTGCACGGAGATACGTGCGCGGCCTGTCGACTGTAATACTCCCGGTGGGATTTGAAGGTTCCACTCTCCTTTTGCTTTCATTAGCTCATAATAACACACAGGGCCTATCTTCAAACACAGCACGCTGATGACATGCAGACCTGAAGCAGGGCCCTATGGGGGCCAGCGCTGCGAGGTGGGTGTAACAAATACGGGGATTATTAGAGTGTAGAGCGGCTGACGCTGGTGCCCACCAGCTGGGCCCATCCTCGGCTTATCTTCACAAACGTGGCCCTCCGGTTCAGACAGCTTGAGGTGGAGAATATGCCAGGGCTTTTGCTTGAGCACCGATTTAATGATTTTCTATTGATTTTTAGGGGCAATAGTGAGTGGGATAATCCACAGCTACAGGGAGAACATGCCACTAATTGCACAAGAGTACACATATCTATAAGTCGCCAGGAACGTTTCTGCGATTTGTCACTTCATTAAAAAAAAAGTTTTATTGAAAAATTGACAGCTAGGGAAATGCAAATGAGATCTCTTTAATGTCTTAATCGTTTCTCTAGTGAAAGTTCAGTTTGGCCTCCTGAGAAAAACACCTAATCTCACCTCTGGAGTCTCAAAAAGAGCTCAGGTAAACTCGATATGAAATCAGATCTCAATACAAACAGCAGATTCTTCCGACTTAATTGTCTGAGCGTTTCAATAAGCTAAAACGTGCATATTGATCACACTTCTAAGACGTTGTTGAGAATATCATATTTAACTTTTGTGGCTCATATGATACAGGAGGAGAACATGAAACTCATACTCGAGGAGGAAAAAACAGCTCAGGCCCAAACTGAGCAAAAATATGCAATTTGGTGCTTATGCTGATATTTATATGGCCAAAGAGTAAGATGAAATTCTGATCGCTTGTAATGTACTGTAACTCAATGAAATTTCTATCGCAGTATAACAGACTGCTAACACAAAATGTATATATCAGGTGCTATCCCTCGGTTTCACAGACAAGGTTTAAGCCTATCCCAAGCAGACTAAAATGCATGTTTGAGATGTTTTAACTGAACGTAACACTGGCATATCTTAAAATACGTCATTATTTTGTCTCAAGATGCACACCAGTAATGTTTTCTGAGGTACAATTATAAAAGCTACTTAAATGTCCTAATTGAACTATGGCCTAATCCTGGTTTATACATTTCTCCCAATATTATATATCTTAGTACGATCATATTTAACCCTCCTGTTATGTGTACATTTCTGCAGTTTTTGTGTGAGGTCAAAATGCCCCCAGACATCACCGATTGGGTAACAATGTGTACATGCATTTTGAAAACTCTGTAACACAAGATGTGCATGTTTATGAATTCTTCTAATAAATACAATTAGCATATTTTTCAGATGTCAAAGTTGCTTTGGGGTCTGCAGTTTTATTGTGGGGGGAAAAACATACAATGCAATGCAATACAATGATGATTGAGATTCAAAGACACTTCAACCTGAAGGGGGACGAGTTCTGTCGTGTTGTGTTGTGGTGCTCGTGTGGGTGATGCAGGTTCGAGTCTGGTTTTCCTGATCATTTCCTGCCACCAATCCACTCTCTAAACAATAAAAATGGCACAAGGTCAAAAATCAAGATGTGCTTCTGATGGGTTGGAGACAGCTGTGTACGGGAAGTGGCAGGTGAGGCGAGCAGCTGTGTCCTGGAACGAAGTGTGTGACAGATCATGACATCACCCTCCCACACACAGACGCCCATCACACGGTAGCTGTCTTCAGCCATGTAACATGCTGGCTCCTCTTGCTTTATGTTGTGCTAAGACTAATATAATTTGCTGTAAAACTCCCAACTTAAACACATATGGTGTGTGTATCAGCGGCCGCCCTCAACATGGCATTTCTTTCTGACTAAAATCTGTTGGCGTTTTCTTTCAGTCACGCTGATCTGATGGCGTGAGATACGAGAGGATGGACAGAAATCATTCTGTTAATACTTGGCTATATTTACATGTTCATTCACAGCTGATTATATGGCGGAGAGACCTAGTTTCCTCCACTTGTTTATCTTAAAATATAACCGTTGCTGTGGTTTAAGGTCTATATGTACAGTCAAAAATAAAGGTTAAAAAAACTTTTTTTAGATCAGTGGTTCATATCCTTTTCGACTCAAAGGCCACTCTTCATAAGATATTTCCAGCATTTCTGCTGTAATTATGACAAAGCAGCTTATTTTCAAACTCTTTTGTTGATATACTGTACCGAATTAATAACATGGCGAGTTGTTATCATATTTAATAAATAAACCATGTTTAATTTTGTGATCAGAAGTTATGCTCTGTATTACAGAACTGTATTCTTCAATAAAAACAGCATTTAAATATTTTTTAATATTTAAAGAATATTTTAGAAAAATGTATGTTGTTGTTGTTGATCACTATGGTTTTCTTGTAAGAAGCCCTGGTCTAAATATGCCATGTGACACCATTACTGTACACTCTAAAAAATGCTGGGTTGTTTTAACCCAATTTTGGGTCAAATACGGACAAACTCAAACATTGGGTTAAAAATGTAATTAAAAAATTTAACCCAATGACTGGGTTTGTCCATATTTGACCCAAATTTGGGTTAAAACTAACCCAAGTTGAAATCTTTCAGAGAGCCTGATTCAACCCAGCATTTTTTAGAGTGTACCAAAGTACTTTTTTGTTAGGTACATTTTTTTTTCATTTAAATTCAATGCACTATATTGCACTATATATAAAAAATGGCAATTGCACAGATTTTCATATTGCACCATATATCGTCACCACAATAAACATTTAATTAAACAGTATTTCTAAAATCCTCATCTATTATCCTCTAATTCTAATCCAAATGCTTTTAACTGGGTTGTAATGTATGTAGGTCTATAATTAACGCTTCAGGGGTAAAACTTCACTTTAGGCCTGGGGTATTAAATATTCCCTCGATCACATACATATGCACACACAATATAGCTGATATCTTAATTATGTCTTCAAAAAGTAGAAAAGAAGAAAGAAAAACGACTCTATATTTGGATTTCCACTTTAAAGACATGGATGATACAAGTCCTCGATTGGAAATGTTCAATGCGGTGACAGAAGCCGGCTCACTGTCTCGAGCAGATAAGAGCACAACCATCAGAACTAAAAAAACACAAACTCAGATGATCAGTGTCCTCCTCAAGCACGCAGTGGGAGTGGATCAGAAACAAATGGAAGTCTTTGAATCTCGCTCTCTTTAATATCTCCCGCACTGTAACATCAGTAAGGTGACATTTCAGCGCCGCCATCAAGATCCAACACCGGCCCTGGCGCTTCAGAAATCAATTTTCCGTGCATAATAGCCTGCTAGTGTGTATGACATGAATCAGGCCAGAACGGCCCTCTTCTCCACCCTCCTTTATAAGAGGAGGACATCATTTATTCTGAAAAAAGGTCTGATAAGGCAGAAAGCAGGGAACTATGGTAAAGAGTGGACAGATAACTCTTTCCTTCATTTACATAAAAAACACTACCATTCAAAAGCTGGGGTCATGAAGATTTTTTTAAAAGAAATTAATAATTTTATTCATCAAGGATACATTAAATGGTTCAAAAATGCTGTTCTTTTGAACTTTCAATTCAACAAAAAATCCAGAAAAAGATATCATGGCTTCCACACATATATGAAGCAGCACAACTGTTTTCTACTTTGATAATAATCAGAAATGTTTCTTGAGCATCAAATCATCATATTAGAGTGATTTCTGAAGGATCATGTGACGCTGAAGACTGGAGTAATTCAAATAGAAAACTGTTATTTTAGATTGTAATAATATCTCACAATATTGCTGTTTTAACTGTAGTTTTGATCAAATAAATGCAGCCTTGGTGAGCAAAAAGAGTCTTCTTTCAAAAACATTTCTGTGGGGTTAAAATCAAAACAAATTGTGATTTATTGGAAATAGATTGGGTTGCACTTTATTTTACAGTATGCACTTATGTACTTATAAGAGTGTACAGGTACCTACATGGATTAAGGTTACTCACTTAAAAATGTTGGGTTAAAAATAACCCAACGAATAACCCAACTATGGGTTGGTATAGCACCTTCCCAACTGCGGGTTATTTTAACCCAAATGCATTGGGTTAAATACCAGTTGGGTTAAAATAGCCCAACAGTTGAGTTAAATATGTATTTAAAACCCAACAGTTAGGTTATAACTAAAAATACCCAAACGGCATAACCAAATAACCCAACAAATTTTAAGATAACCCAACATAATGACCCAACATGTATACAACAACGGTTGGGTTAAAAAAATAACCCAACGTTTTTTAGTGTGTAGGTTTAGGGTTATTACTTAGTTATTACCAAGTTATTAGTACATGGGGTATGTACATGGGGAACAGGACAATCTGAAGTTCTGGTAACACTTTATTTTGATCGTCCACTTATACGGTAACTTTACAACTATGTCAACTTATTCTAACCCGAACACCAACACTAGTCTAATGAGAGTTAGTTGACATGTGCTGTGCTTTCTAAATGCTTTCTTACGTGTCATATGATTTTTATACGGTTGACTTGCTGGTCAGGTGAATTATGTCAAGGAGCGAGGAATACCAGCCATCTATCAGCGGCGTGTTTAACAAACAGAGCCACTCTTCCTCCTTATTTCCATCTGTATACTATCGCAGGGCTGTCAGCACACGGATTGGCCTGCGGTTCAGCGGATGAAAGGGGAAAGATCCTGTTGAGTGAATAATCTCGGCAGTTTACAGAGAGAGGAGCTGGTGTCAGCTTGACAGAGTCTGGGTTGCACACAGGTTTGAGGATTCACACACAATCCCGTCGTCTCTTTAAGTTTGGACGGGGGAATGTGAAATCAATGGTACATCCATGTCAGAGATTGTTTGTGTGGGACTCACTGGCTCAGAAATGGAATAAAACTCACATTTTTCGCCTTGAAGAAAACAGAATGTGATAAAGGAGGGTTGAACTTGCTTTTTTTTTTTTTACAAACTTGCATGGATCTCTGTATTGATTTGACATTTATGAAGTTTAACAGCTCTTGATGTCAAAGAACTATAGGTTTACTAAAGAAATGTAAAACAACAAATATTAGTTTAAAATAGCTACTATTTTAAGGGACTACACAGTGAATTTGCAACACTTTTTAGAAAACATTTAGTTTTTGGAAATCAGGCAATTTTAAGATATATTCATTTAAAGAGTCTCAAATCAAAATTCCAATTTCAAGTGTAAGCAACATTAAAGGGACATTGTGTAGGAATTACTCCCATCTAGCGGTGAAATTGTATTTTGCATTCAAACGAATTGTGCTCTCCAGCGCCTCGCTTTTTCAAATGTGTATTGCATCTACGGTAGCCGTTATGTACCAAAAAGCTATTGACAGGACGTCTTCTAATAGCACTTCGTCGAGTTTTCCTTTGGGTGAACAGGTTTGTTATTTCAAACAAACTGCAACTTTACAGTATGAATTACTGACTGTGAAAAACATGAACCATTGTAATTAGTATTTATGCTTATTTATTCGTTATATTTTCTTAAGTACGTGCATTGTTAGATTAGATATCATCATCATCATCATCATCATCATCATCAGATGATTCAACAGTAGAGGGAGAGAGGACAGAGAGGCAGTGGATCAGAAGAACGTTTCCACTGTCAGGCCAGAAGCTCCGCGGTGCTTCAATAAAACACGCCCGTGTTATCAGAAAACTAATCAGAAAGAAATGGAAACAGCATTGCAAAACAAATATGATAAAAGCGACCGTTTGCTGGCATTTTTGTTGTTTACTTGACTATTTAAAACCCAAGCATCGATGTTTTACCAGGTCTACAATAAAAGGCGATACATTGATCATGAATTAATGTATGTCAAAATTGCACATTAGTCACACAGAAATAAATTACCGTTAGGTTTCACAAAAGAAATAGGACACACTTATTTCAATCGCGTCTGTTTCTGTTTATTTGGTAGTAACAGGACATATATCACATTTAAAAAGAATGATAATTTCTACAAATATATGCCACCAATAATACGACCTGAGGAGCTTTAGCACTCTCTCGACTCCCAGTAGGCTAACGTTACAGATATTTTCAGTCAGAGAAACAGAGGAAGCTCCCGGGAAAAAAAAATGTGCTTTATTTTATGATAGTCCGGTATAAAGAGACGAGACGTAGGCTATCTGACAGATAAAATAAAAACATTATTGTGATAACCTTTATGATTGGTCTGATTTCTTCAAACGTTCACTATGTTTTTTTTACTATGCGTATCTTCAAGCGTTTATTTTGTTTACTATGGTAACGTTAATGGTTAGCGTGCAATATAGTCTTTTACTCGCGTATAAATATTTCTACCTTATATGGTGATCAGAATCCACATCGGATCACAAACAAAAGGCATTCAAACGTGAGTTACATTATTTTAAAAGTAGCCTATTTACTGCTGACAGAATCACCCGGCGCTGTCGTCTAGTAGAGGTGGACGACGAGGAAGAGGAGGAGAGCGAGAGTCAATACCACGACGACAAAGATGCCCGCGGCAGCTACAAGAGACGATCTTGATAGAATTGAAAGTTTCCAAGGCAGAGAAGAGAAGCAATGCAGCCTTTTAAACTTGCCGGGGCAGTGACCAGCGCCTCTCAGCTCTGCTCCTCCGGTTCTGCTGCTTTCAGTTACATGACGCTGGCTCTGAACGAAAACGCGTTGTGGAAACGCGTTTGGTTGGTACTTTTTGACCCTCTCTGCTATTATAGTTTTTCAAGATGGCGGAACGACATGGAAGCCTCCGTGAACCTACCCGTCCCATGTACATAAAGATAATAAATTCTTAATTTACGAGGATAAGTCAGATAATTTGCAGAGGTATTTGTACACCATTGAGGACATATTTAAGAATAAAAATATTGATTTCAGATAATAAAATACCTAAAAACCTACACAGTGTCCCTTTAATAACGACTCATTATTAGACAAACTAATTAGGGTGAGATTCATTGCTTGACCTGCAGGTGGCACTATTACGAAATGTCAAGTTTAAAACTAATCACATTAATCTAAGAGAGAATTAAATTAGTAACATTTTAAGATTGCATTTGTGCTAACAATAAGCTTGGCTATCACTTCAAGACAACAATTATTGATATTAACATGACGCTGAGCTAACAATGTGAGATATAAAAATACGCAGAACCCACAAATACAGTCCATTTTAAAAAGACTAAACTTTCTATTGATAGCATAACCACACGAAAACCATACTGTAAAAGCAGGAATAAATAAATATTAGGCCTAATAAAATATAAATCAATTATATTAAATCAATTACCGCGAGATTTCTTGACAATAAGCAGCACCTCAAACGTCCTCTATAATGAAACTTCTCAGTTAGACACTTGTCACACGTATTGCGCAATGATCTGTGTGTTGTAAGTCTATTGACACCCTGGTGTGTGAAAGCAGAGTTCTTGAAGAGCTCAGAGCATATCTCTCTCTCTCTCTCTCTCTCTCTCTCTCTCTCTCTCTCTCTCTCTCTCTCTCTCTCTCTCTCTCTCTCTCTCTCTCTCTCTCTCTCTCTCTCTCTCTCTCTCTCTCTCTCTCTCTCTCTCTCTCTCAGTAGGGTAGCAGTTTAAGCTTGGCTTCTCAGAGCCTGCCTCCACTTCATATGCAAAGGAGAGAGAAAAGCGCTGCAGTCTTTGGCTAAAGCACTTTCCTCTTCATATAACCTAAAGTGACAACAGCGGCAGGACCCGGGCCAAGTGCGTGGTGCCACTCGCTGATGTATAATGCATTTAGCCTCCTCTGTGGCCTTGATTGTGCGCATTATCCAACAGGCGGCAAAACAAATGTTACTTTTCATTCTGTTTTACATAGTGGGAAAACACAAGTCTTTTAAGTTGCCTCTCTCTCTCTCTTTCTCTCCGTGTGTCTGTCTATCTGTTCACAGAGAGGTGAATGAACAGAGGAGATTAAACCTGGTGAACAGACAAAGTGAGCTACTCCTGAATAGTGGCCCTAAAATGTGTTTGGATTAGTGTAGACATTATGCGCCAGAGAAACAAGAATTTTTGTGTTTGAACTTTCATTTTTGCGGTAGCTTTGTATATTTCTAATCTATAGCATCGAAGTAAGTAGCCTAATTAACTTATGAAGTAGATGAAAGTAGAGTTAATGAAAGTTATCATGAGTATTGTAATGTTTGAAGCAGATGTCATAACAAATGTCAGTAGATGAGAAGATTTTAAAATACTTTCATGCTGTGGAAATACAAACAGGAAGACAGAACACAAGGAGCACAGCGCTGAAAGGGGGCGGGGCTACATAAGGCCCACACATAAAACTATTTAAAACATTTCTGTTAATTCAAATAAAATTGAACTAAAATTAGATGAAAAAACAAACTAAACGAAATTAGAAATAATTTTAAGGGGGCGTTACACGCCACTTTTTATGCGTTTCGGCCATTCATTTACACAGCGATGGCGTTTTGGGGGCCTGAAAATGTGAACTACAAAAACATGAATTTGTGAAAAAACATTCCATCATGCGGTTGCGTGTTACATGTTCAGTCTATAAGCGTGTAGTGTTTCTTTACAAAATGACATCGCCATCTACTGGCCTACAACAGAATACAGCGTTTTTAGTCATTTTCGTGGATCCTGTGAACAGGGATCGTTTTGACAACGCAAACGAAAAACTTTTCCGTTTATAGACATTGTTAACTATAATACTAAAACAATTTAAGCTGCTCCTAAAATCATGAATGTTATTGCATTATTAGATAACAAAATATCAAACAAAGTGTTCTATATTTGTCTTTTTATTATTTTATCATTTCAAACCTTTATTGTATTGCTTTAAGCCGGCATGAACCAGAAGTTGCGATTGTCTTTCTTCCCTATTGTGACATATATCTGAGTTAAAGCTGCAGTCGGCAAGTCTGGCAGATTGAGGGACTTATGGGGGTCGCACACCGGACGAGAAGCGCAGCGCCGCGTCGCGCAGCGCCAGGTCTTTAAAATTCGAACACATTATTCTCTATTGGCGCTTTTCCACTACACAGTACCAGCTCGCCTCGGCTCGGCTCGACTCGACTCGCCTTTGTTTGGTTTTCCACTGTGTAAAAGTTGTACCTGTACCTGCTTTCGGGTACTTTTTTTCGTACCACCTCCGGCGAGGTTCCAAGCGAGCTGAGGCGAGCTAAGCCAAAACTAAAATGTGACGTGAAAACAATGCCGACTGCTGATTGGTCACAGAGAATCTGCGTCATCATTGCACGCGCCAGATGGAGTATTTTAAATAGTTTGGCCAGAGATAGTTACTAAACTTACTAGCTGCTACTATTATTATGGCAACTCGGAAGAATACGCCGTGGTCAAACGAGGAGGTGCAGACATTCCTTTGTTTGGTTGCCGAAGAGAGGATCCAGCGAGAGCTTGAGGGGGCAACGAGGAACGAAATGCGTCGCTATGACGACCGGGTAGGGGAGACCGGGGACGGTTGTAACACTTTTTTCTTCAGCACCTAAAACGACCTTTTTTTTTTAGCTACACGTCTGAAACTTTTAGGCAAAGTACCCATATTTGTCTACTACAAATGGCAACAATTTAAATTTCTTCAAAATATATCACAGACTTTGTGAGATGATCATGAATACAAGGTGGTCCTTTGTTACAACCTACCCCACTACTGGGGTAGGTTGTAACACATACTGGGGTAAGTTGTAACAGGTAGACAAAATGCACAAAAACTAAGGGTATTCCAAGTGATATGCCACAACATCATTTTTATTTTAAATGAATGGCTGCAACAATAAAATATGTGTGAATATGGGGGGTGTATGTGCATATTTCGTGTTTGTGCATGTGTAAACAATGGTGACAAGAACAAACAAATGAAATGCATTTTTAAGTCACAATGGTGAAAAAGAACAAAGAAATGAAATGCATTTTAAGTCACAATGGTGACAAGAACAAACAAATGAAATGCATTTTAAGTCACAATGGACTTATACACTAACACAATAACACTTTCAAAACACGTGTTACAACCTACCCCGCCACTGTCACAATTGTTTAACTAGCTGTATTAGCATGGTGCTTTGAAATTACCAGGAGATTGATACACCATTCTTTACTATAGAAACTACAGTTTGATCTGATATAACTCATACAACATTATCTACAACGGTAGAAGTACTAAACAAAATATTATCTTGTTATGTTTTTTTATTTTCTTATCTCAGAATTAGATTTTCTGCTGTAGCTTCAGGAGAGATTGCAACAAAGACTTGAAAACCTCAAAAACCTCCGTGTGAGATCGTAAAGGAAGCCTGAGGAAACTGAAACTGTCACATGACTCCTATCTTATCCCTGATTGGTGGAATTGGTAGTGTTACAACTAGCCCCGTGTTACAACCGTCCCCGGTCTCCCCTACTATTTGTGGCGGTACTTTCTGCAATGGAAAACGGAGCGAAAAGCGAGCCGAGTCGAGGCGAGCCAAGGCGAGTCGAGTTGAGTCGAGCTGGTACTGGTAATGGAAAAGCGCCATATGAGTGTACACACACCGGTGGCGCAATTCGGCGTCTGTCCGCGGCGCCCAGCTACGGCTCAGGACCTTGTTCAAAACCCTGCCGCGCCACAGAGCGCCATTTGCATAGTTTTATATTAAATTTACATTTATTTGTCTCAAATCGTCGTTAATGTACATGGCTTCACCCCGTGCTGTTTTCACTCGGGTTTGCTAAACGCTAGCTACATAAATACTATTGTATTATGTGACATAGTTGCCTAGACAACGGATAACGTTACAACAAAATAACAGACTCAACGTGATAGACACTTTTACTTGATTAACGTTCAAACATCAGCTATTACTCAATGAACATAAAAAAATAAATAATTAATCAACATAAAACACACATCGTGCAGCGCTTCTACCAGGAGTTGATTCAAAATTGTGCTCGCGCCATTAGAATGTGCGCGTCCGGTGTGCGAAAGAGTTGTCCTAGACGTGGCGCGACGCGGCGCTGCGCTTCTCGTCCGGTGTGCGACCCACTTTAGGCAAAATTTAGAATGTTTACAACTCTCATGCCCCTCCCCCACTATCAACGGATACCCTCCCACGTGCGCGAGGGGTGGCGTGTGCACGATCTGTGATTGACAGTCAGATCTCACACCCCCCTGCGCTGATTGGACCCGATGATCCGGGAGCCGTGGATCTTTGCAAAACAAATAACACGCTCCGGGTGGAGTTAGAAGCTCGGGTTTTTTTTCTAAAACCACTTTATTTATGTTGTTCTGTCGGATTATAGTGTCGATTTCACTGAATATGATCAAAAAAATGTTGGCGACGGCAGATTTAAACAGCTTCTCAAATTAGGAGAAATGTAGGGCGGGACTTGGTTTTGTCCATGGGGAATTGATGATGGTTGTGGTTTGCTATTGGTGGATCTGATGTGAGTGACAGGTTGCCCCGCCCACATCATCAGAGAAGCGATGTCACTGCAAGAGGCAGGGGAAGTTATTTTGATTAAAGATTACGATCACATGAAAAATCATTTGTAATAAATACTGCAATATTCCATAAACACATAAAGACATTTGATTTGAATATTTTTTATCTAACGCAATGAAAATCAGATAGTTTTAAAGCCAAAATTCCTTTTTGGCCACCATATACTATCCGTATATATCTTTGATCTAATGTGATGGATCCTTCCTTATATCAATCCGGGACAGAACGCCCCTCCCCAGTGGTGTCCCGCATGCAGCGTCCCGCCCTCGGCAGCGTCTCTTATTAAATAAGCACCGCTGAAGGCCTGCAGGTAGCTCCCAGGACCACGCCAATTTAGGGCCTGTTTGGTTTGAGTCTTTTTTATTAGAGTGGATCGAGACTTAAGCTCCATAACGGTGCCGTATAGTGATTCTCCCAGACAGAGGCCCCCGTCCCCCCGCAGAACAGACCCCTCTACCAGCCCATATCAAAACACTGGCCCCTTTCAATCCCACAGCAAGAGCTCTCCGTCTCTCTCTGCCTTTATCCCACTATAGGAGTCCAACATCTTGGAATTCAGTCATTTCCTTTAATTAATAAGTGCGTTTAGCCATTTTTAGGATTGCTGAACCAATAGATCTTCATTTTCTGAATTAAATGTGGAGGTGTTTGCCTATGCAAGGGTGTTCTGGCTTCTAGATGCTGATTGGCCTCTAGTCTCTATTATATTCCCTCCTCACTTTTGTTATATTGGGGACTTTTTATCATGTAGTCTATTGATCTAAAGTTTAGGGTTGGTAAGATTGTTTAGTGTTTTTAAAAGAAATCTCTTCAGCTTACCAAGGCTGCATTTATTTGATCAAAAATACAGTTAAAAACTGCAATATTGTTAAATAGTACTACAATTTAAAAGAACTGTTTTCTATGTTGATATATTTTAAAATGTAATTTATTCCTGTGATCAAAGCTGAATTTTCAGCATCATTACTCCAGTCTTCAGTGTCGCATGATCCTTCAGAAATCACTCTAATATGATGAAAGAAATTTTCTGATCATTATCAATGTTGAATAAGTTGTACTGCTTCATATTTTTTAAGGAAACTTTGATACATTCTATTTTCAGGATTGTTTGATGAACAGAATGTTCAAAAGAACAGCATTTATTTGAAATAGAAATATTTTGTAACATTATAAATCCCCAATACTTTAATCAATTTAATGAATCCTTGCTGAATAAAATAATGAATTACTTACTGACCCGAAACTGAATAGTTGAGCATAAAATTATACATGCATCATTCATGTCTGTAGCACAAACTTGCTAATTATGAGAAATAATTACAGTGATTCTTGATTTAGCACTAATAATTATTACCACACACACACACACAAGAATGCGCAATAACATGCCTATGATTCGGCCATGGGAGCTCATTGGGAACGGGCGGGGTTCCAGAAAGATCTGTGTGTCTGCCCACTTCTTACATCACTGTGCCATTCTCATCACACTCACTAATGCTCTCAGCTGCCCCTCTATGACATCATTTCCTGCCCCAGCTGGGTCTGCGTGGTGACATAAACCTACAGCAAAACGGCCCTCTCTCTTACAGCTCTGGATCAGGCTTTTATGGCAGAAACGGGCTGTGGGAAAACACAACATGCCACAGATGAAACTGAAAGATCCAGCTGTTAGATTTAAAACATCATGGGAAAATGCTTGTTCTCTTTGCTTCTCATGTCAATGTCATTTTACAGATTCCAAACAAAAATAAATTTCAGATTTATATAATCAGTTCCTGTTTATATCATGAGCTGTGACATCAAACGTTCATTTCATACTCCAAAACAAATCTACAGCAATATATATTTTGGCATTTATATGTATCAAACATGTATTATATTTAGGCCTACTCGACTGCTCAATATGTTTTTGAAAGTCTGCTCACCAAAAATATATGTTTTAATACTTTTATTTGTTTTAAAATTGAATTTATTCCTGTGATGAAAAGCATCATTACTCCAGTCTTCAGTGTCACATGATCCTTCAGAAATAATTCTAATTTGATGATTTGCTCAAGATTATTATTAATGTTTTTTGTGGAAACTGTTTTTCAGGATTCTTTAGGTTCAAAAGCAATTTATTTGAAACAAGAAATCTTTTGAAACGTTAAAAATGCCTTTACTGTCGCTTTTGATCAATTGGATGCATCCTTATTGAATTAAAAGTATTAATTTCATAACTGAGCCATGTTTACCAGCCAAACCTTGGTGTTCTGATATAAAGTGAGATGTTTTAAGATAAAGTTTCAGTAAGGGAATCATGGTCCGAATTCTCTCCCTTTCCTTTCAAAACAAATATTTATCTTTTGAATTGCAGTCCCTATAATTTGAGACCCAGCTATAACACGTTCTCATCTCAAGCATGTTATGCAGCTCAGATAAACTAGTTGCCTCTTGATAGAACACAATTACAATCCAAGACAGACAAGTCGGCCACTTCAGCCGAAGTTGGTAAACTTCACAATTTCCTCATTGTTCCACGGCATGAAAATAACTCCCTTAACAGCCATACGTTTTCATTCTCCTGCCTCTGCGGAGGACTCGAAAATGAGACTTTATGTTTCATACACGCCGCATCTCAGTGGCTTCAATAATCCTGCAAATGAAATCGATTCTCTCTCTCCCTCTCACCAATTCAGATCCCAGCTGGGTTTCCCATATGTGGCCGTAATGAGGAACGGCAAAGTCAATCCCTTATATCGGCATATACCTGCTAAAGCTCGGCCTCAGCAGAACATCCAATCCTTCTGTAATTACCCATAATGCAAACAGACGCACTGTGTCAGCCCCATATTTTTGATTTTGAATAACGTCGTCTGTATTTCCATAAATATTGACGCATGGATTTAATGCAGTTCATTACATGCTTCTCAGAGGTGTGCTGTGTTATTCTGAAAAGAAAAAAGTATAGTGAATCCAAACAGTGTAGAAAGTAAACGAATAAACATGCAGAAATGATTTGTTTTATCTCAAAATTCTAAGTGTATATCTCAAGATATAGTCAATAATGATTTTCCCAGAATGCCAGCGACATATCAAATTGTTAATGGTGGTCTCTGAATTGGGAAAGAAACGGATTTTCTTCACAATTATCTGCGAGGTCTCCCTAGAAATGGCTCGTTTCATGTGTACTCTGCCAACTGTGAACAACTGTGTCATTTTTTTTGTCCGCTCCGTCCACCCAAATTAGATTACGCCGCCAGCCCACACTATAGCATCACAGGTTTCAACTCCAGGAACACAAGTCTGCATGAAAAGCACTTCCCTCATGTTCTCAGGGGCTTTCAGGTGGAAGTGGTCAAACGCTTGAAAACACACCTGATGTCTTTTGTTTATATTATATCTGATCTTCAGTGTTAAGTGTTTTACCGTTTTTTTACAGTCGCTAGGACACATTTCTCAATACTTAGGTCACTTTTTCAAAACTCTTCACACAGTGAGCACAACAGAAGTATATGTGGGCTAAACTGTGGATCATTTATCATTGCTTTGGCACAAAATGACTACATCTTTCAAATTACATTAATTCTTTTCTCACTTCGACACAACAACCGCCAAATCTCTGTGGTCAATTTGCACATACATACTGTTTTCAAAACTGTTAAACTTAAGTTCAAAACAATAACATAATACAAAACTGAATAAGACAGCATTTTGCCACATTTCTACAGTAATATTGTAATGAAATATATTTCAAATCTAAAAATTAAATGGTATAAAAACAATTGGACATTTGGACCAACCACAGCTGATTCCTATTGTATCTGAATCAGTGGATGGTATATACAAATTTTTGTACTTTGGAATTACTCCAAAAACATAAAATATATAAAGTATTGAAGCATAGGCTACTGCATCATGTCTAATTCATTCTAGTAACATATATTGCAGTGATTTCTAAACAGTAGAGAGGTAGAAGAAAGAAAGCATTTACAGAGGAAAACATTGTATAAAGTTTCCTGTTGTTAGTGTTTTTTAGGTCATTGTTTTGTGGGTGACAAAGTGTGTTTGTTGGCTGTCAACCTTTGCTAGTGTTATGGAAGAATGTGTTGATTTGAGACATGTACGAAGTGATTCTGTAGTTTTAGTGCATTTTGAATGTGAAATGAACTGCTGTGCCGAGCTGAAAGCTGGTTAGGAGAACTGTGTGAAGTGAACTGTGTGAAGAGTTTTGAAAAAGTGACCTAATAATGTGTCCTAGCGACTGTAAAAAACTGTAATGTGAATAGGCTATTACCGTGAAAAGTGAATTATGTGTTGCTGATGATTAAAATGTTACTCTAAAAGACCAAATCACCTCATTTAACTTTTTTTTTTTTTTTTGGTAGCACTTTACAATAAGGTCCCTATAGTTCATGTTAGTTAATGCATTTACTATGTTCGCTGATCAATGTTTATATGTGAATAAAAGCCTAAATTCAATTTGTTCATCATTTAAAGCAA